>NC_090657.1:221604343-221901843 GCF_040937935.1 Hyperolius riggenbachi | reverse complement strand
GATGTCTGGGCACCTTAACGTCACAGTCCATCCCCTGCTTACAAAGAGGTCCCGCCCCCGCTTACAAACAAGTTCCCTTCCCACTGGCTGCTTGTTAGTCTAGTGTGCTTTATACCGATAGTTGCATGTGGATACATAAACAATGTTTTTTGGTTGTTTTTAATGTGATTTAATGCGCTTTAAACACCTTACAACCATTTATATTACACTGCAACATGTAATAACAAACATGTAATAATGTATAACAGTATATAATGTAATAATAAGAAAAACAGTTCAGGACATTTCTTTAACTCTGTATGACACTTTGTAACTCTGCATCGGGGTAAAACATTGTGACACAACCAGAGGCGAATGTTAGAAGGAGCTGGCATTCACAGCCCAATGGATTAGTCAATGCAATGTAGAAAATAAGTAACAATGGCTCCTGCTCTGTGTAGCTACTCTCTCCTGCAGCTAGGCGGGAGCTTTCTGGGCAGTATGTACCCCACACAGAGGATACACAGACTTGTGATGAGGAACAAGCTCAGCGACAGTCAGTTCTGGAAATTCAGAGCCGAGAGCGAATGGCTTTATAATAACATGAGATTGTAGAACTCCGATATGTGATATCAGCTGACAGTGAGGGCGGAGTCTCACAATATTAGTGTTCTCTGAAGTCCTGCCACCCAGTTATGCTGAAAATGATTCAAAATCTGTGTACAGTGTGTGGTCAGTCAATAGATCACTATCAGATCACATTCAATCTGATGATCTGGTGGCCATCTATAGGTGTATGGCCAGGAATCAGTAAATTAGGGCGCATGCAGCAAGTGAACTAATTGCCATAGGCGCCAATGTAAAATATCGGTATTTGGGCCCTGGAGCAGAAATTTAGGCACCCCATAAAAATATATATATTGGGCACTCAAAGGTTTAGGCAAATAGTGTGCATGGGTTTACGGATTAGGTAGGTAGTGTGTTGGTGGTTGGGTGGATTAAGGGTTAGGCGTTAGGTAGCTAGCTAGTGTGTGTGTGTGTGTGTGTGGGGGGGGTGATAGAGGGTTAGGCATTAGATAGTTAGTGTGTGTGGGTAAGGGGGGGTGTTTGTGGTTAGGTGTCGGGGGGAGGGTTCTATGTGAGAGTACAGTTGGATAGTTTGTGCCAAAGGTGGGGGGAAAGGGTTAGGTGTCGGGGAGGGTTCTGTGTGAGAGTAGGGTTAGATATTTTGTGCCGGGAGTGGGGAGAGAAGGGTTAGGTGTTGGGGGGGTTCTGTGTGAGAGCAGGGTTAGGTACACACACACATTGTACACACACACACACACTGTGCACACACACACACACTAAGTGACACAACTAAGGAGCTTGGGACCCTAGTGCAAGTTGTACATGGGGCCCCAACAGGGACGGATCTAGACCAAGTTGCGCCTGGAGCAAGGTCAGGTTTGGGCACCTAAAGGTCAGGTTTTGGCGCCTAAACTGCCATTCCCCATCCAAATTTTGCTGCCTTTTTAAGAATTCAACAAACTACACCTGGGGCAAGAGACCCACCTGCCCCTACCCCTAGATCCGTCCCTGGGAGGGAGATGTAATTTGGGGTCTGGCAGACGCCAGAGCCCCGAATTACCGCTAAGCGCCCCGCACAGCATAGCATTGCTGCTATGGGGCACCCAGTTTTGGCGCTTGGCTCTCAGAGCCGCACACCAAAATCAGCTGATTCGTAATTAGATGGATGAAGGAGAGCCCCTGGGGGCCCTCTGGTCCAGGGGCCCAAGTGCAGTCACCCCTAAGCCACTGCACACTTTCCATATGGACACTGTACACACACACTGCACACACACACTGTATCCACACACTGAACATACACACTGTACACATACACACACACACACACACAGTACACACACAGTACACATACATACTGTATACCGTAGACACTGCACACATACACACACACAATGAACATACCCACTGTACACACACACTGTACACACACACTGAACATACACACATACTGTACACACACTACACACACACACATTATACACACACACACACACACAGTACACATACACACACTATACACACACACACACACTATACACACAGTACACATATACACACACACAGTGTACACACACACTATACACACACACACACTGTACACACACACACACTGTACACATACACACACACTGTATTCACACACACACACACACACACACACACACACACACACACACACACACACACACACACACACACACACACACACACACTGTACACACTGTACACACTGTACACACTGTACACACACACACACACACACACACACTGTAGCAGTGTTTCCGACTGAGATCCATGTAGCGTGTGTCCGTGTGTGTGAAAACGCTCCTGTAATTACTGGATCATTTTCATGCAGACGCCGTTGCCGACACGGAGAGCAGCGTAGAGCGGCTCAGTGAAGCAGGCTTGGAAGGTGTGCAGACTCTTAAGCTCGGGCTCCAAGCTATAAAAGGAAAGTTGCCCAGCGTCAAAGTCCAGGTAGATCCCCAGCTTAAGGATCGTGAGGTTTGGTTCAAGGTTTAGGTCTGTATTACCGCCGTTGTGCCTGAAGAAATACTTCCGGTTACACTGACATAAGCACCATGACTTCTCTGTATTCCCAAACACGCTGCCGGGCCCGCGTCTGTCAATACTCCTGTATGTCATTCCAACGCGCCAATTACTGGTACCACTCAACTCCACCTCCCAGTACTGGCGCCCGCCACAGAGACCCACTCCACTCAACACCTGGTGAGACTCAAATTGGTCGCCCGTGCCAGAAGCAGAAGGTTCAGCTTGTATTCCATGTGCAGTGGTGACATCACAGGACACTGATACGTTCGCGGACGCCGTGGCCGTGTCGAGCCCTACATCGGCCATCCGAGGAAACTCAAACAAACTTGGAAGATCATGTAAAACGTCAGAGAAGAATTTTCGCAGCTTCAAAAAGAACATAGCTTCATCCGGCATCTTAACATTTATGCCGCTACGGAGGCCCTCCATTCTGGTCTCCAAAATGTCCTTTCTATCAGATTGTTCTTCTTGTAGGACTGTTAGAGAGTCCGTTGTGTGAAACAGCTCCTCGAGGTGAGAAATCTCACCGGACAGCTCAACTTTCCTTCCTTCTAACTGTTCTATCCGATATGCCACGTTCTGTAAGCTCTGTCCCCAGATCTCATCAATATCTCGAGATGTCCGAAGCTGATAGGCAGTAATCTGGTCTTTGATGCCTTGGTACAGGGAAGTGGTCCGCGCTGATAGATTAGCTACTGTGTTGTTTATTTTTTCTTCAGTTTCCAGCAGTTGGTTGATGTCTCTCTCCATCTCCTGTCGATTGGCGATCAGCTGTGTGTGAGTATTTTTTAGCCTGTCCTTTTTTCCCCCGGAGGCCTCGTGGAGCGTCTGCACCTGATGTCCTCGATGGTGGGAACTATGTTTGCATGATGCGCAGATACAGGCGGCATCCACAGTGCAGTAATACTCCAGAAGCTTCTTGTGGACAGGACATTTTCTGGTCCCCAGTGAAGCACATGGCTCTATTAAGGTATGTTCGGTCCACTTACTGTGGAGCTTCAGGTGATCCTCACACAAGGAAACCTCGCAATGCAGACAGGACTTCACAGCATTTACTGTAGCATGGAGACAATAGGTACAGAGGACTCTTGCCTTCTGAAGACCAGAGTTCGAAGACGAAAGCTTAGCCTGGAAGCTCTCTGCAATGTTGGCCAGCGTTACGTTCTTCTGAAGCATGGGACGGGATCTGAATGTGGATCGGCACTGAGGGCAGCTATAATAGCCCTGGCTTTCTTGCCTATCCAGCATCCGTTTGATACAGATCTGGCAGAAGTTGTGGCCGCATCCTAAAGTGGTGGGATCCTTGTAGACCTCCAGGCAGATGGAGCACTTCAGCTCGCTCCTCAGATCAGAAGAATCCATGGCTGATTTGCAGGAAACAAAACTTGGAAACCAAGCCTCCTGGAGAAGAAGCAGAGATGATGTCTACAAGCTGTAGATGTGATCTCTACTCTGTGACCACTACAAAGGAGGTGGTGATTCCTTGCCCTGCCAGTCTGCCCCCTCTTTTCATATGTAATGTGTGACCAGCCAGATAAGCCCACCTCCTCCTGAGCTGCTCACAGCTGCAGCCTCTCCTCATTGGATGTAGCCGTTACAGCTGCAGGTAGCCATACATCTAGTGATTCTGTTTCAGTCGACAAAGCAATCAACTTTATTTAGGAATAGACTTCAGTATGGTTGAACGAAAGTCGATCAACTACTGGCCCACACACTACAAGCGATATCCCATGCAATGCGCCTTCGCTAATCGATCTGACCAATGTTGTGCCTCCATGCCCTCAATGCAAAAATCGATTCAAAGTCGATCGAATTACGTGAAAAGAAGCGGATTACTGTGTGATCGACCGATATCTTGCATCCTGATCGATCGACTAAGCTGGTCAATTGGACATATCAGCCCCTTTTCATCGATTGAGGATACTGGAACACACTCGATTCTCTCTCGATTCAATGTATGTAGGAATGGAATGTTATGTTTTGCTTTTGCTGGAAAATGGCACTTTAGAATTTCGTTGTACAATTTCGGTTGTTATAATGACAATAAAGATTTCTATCTATTCGAAAAAATGATTGAATCAAATGGTCTATCGTATAGCAAAATCGCTAGATGTATGAGCACCTGTTGTCAGGACAGTAAAGGTGGCCATACACCAAGCGACTTGGCGGCTGATCGGTCATCTGAAACGATTATTAGGATATCAAATCGGATTAAGATCGGTGCCGCCAAGAGCATGCCCGATTGACGATGCAACCAATTTCGGCCCAGAATTGGCCGCACGTATCGATCAGACATGCTGCAAGATGTCGGGCTGACGTGCTCGATCAGGTGAGCGGTGGTAATGGCGTGTGATATCGGGACGAGCGATGAATGCGAAGGAACGTGCCTATCAGTTAGATATATGGCCACCTTAAAGGTGCCCATACATCTGCCAAGTTTAGTGGCCGATTGACAAATAGACAGATCTCTCTCTGATTGAATCTGATCGGAGAGAGATCTGTTGGCCGCCATCAACCGCAGGCAGATTCAATCTCGTCTTGTGATGCCAACAGCAGCTGTTCCCCCTAGTGTACATGTAACCCCCCCCCCCCCCGCATGAATACCTGATAATTGCCGGCGCAACGCATGCGCTACATAAAAGTCATCTCCCGGGAATGAGTGACGTCTCTCAAACAATTCCTGGCAAAAAACCCCGACAAGCTGCTAAGGGCTAAGGCTAGCTAAAGTGATTTAGGCCGTGCTTTAGAATCGCCAGCGAATTGGAATCGTCCGACCTAACTGTCCAAACACACCGGAGCAGCATGTGCGCATGCTTAGGAACAAGGTCGTTCAGGGGCGTGGCTAGGATCCGAAGTAATCCGGGGCACTTTTGGGCACTTCAGACGATAAATGGGTGTGACCACGCACCAGAGGTGAGTGTGGTCATGGGTGGAGCTAAATTTACATGAACTTAACAGTGGTCTAAGTAGGCCTGCCCAAGAAAATGTTGAATGAAGCCCCCTCTCTCCGTTCATAAAAAAAAAAAAAGAAAAGAAAAAAAAAAGCAGCATATCATATATATAGGCGGTGTCACTTAAAGGGGAACTGAAGTAAGAGGTATACGGAGGCTGCCATATTTATTTCCTTTTAATCAATACCAGTTGCCTGGCAGCCCTGCTGGTCTATTTCTCTGCAGTAGTATCTGAATAACACCAGAAACAAGCATGCAGCTAGTCTTGTCAGATGTGACTTTAAAGTCTGAAACACCTGATCTGCTGCATGCTTGTTCAGGGGCTATGGCTAATAGTATTAGAGGCAGAGGATCAGCAGGGCTGCCAGGCAACTGGTATTGCTTAAAAGGAAATAAACATGGCAGCCTCCATATACCTCTCTCTTCAGTTGTCCTTTAAACATAACTAGGCAGTTACCTGGCTTCAGTGCTGCCACCAGGCAGTTCCTCCTTACAATTCCCTGACCTTCTAATGGACCCCTTCCCATGCTCCCATCGACATTCCATTCAGGCACTACAACTCCCAGCATGCCCCCATAGAAGAACCGCAGCTCTGTGCATGCCTCATAAAGGCACCACAGCACCCAGCATACCTCCAATGAATGCACCACAGCTCCCAGCATGCCCCCACAGAAGAACCACAGCTCCCAGCATGCCCACCATTGCAGCACCACAGCTGACTCTGCCTGGGGGACATCCGGGGCACCCCAGAATACATCCGGGGCACGTGCCTCTGATCTTTGGGGCTAGCGACGCCCCTGATGTCGTTTGTATGACTTGTACACACCTGCTGACTGCACGATATCTGCCCAATAGTTGTCTGCGTTGATCTGCCAGTCAGATTACCCGATATCAGTCGCTCGTCATTGAGCTAAATTTTTTTTACGATTGTCATTTCAAAACGGCACAATCTGCTGTTCGTCAGACATTTCAAGCGGCTTCTATCCAGCAAGTGTACAAGGCTCAATGCTGCAGGGTACCCACCATGCAATTTCCTGTCCGATGGACGGGAGCCGATCAGACATGTCGGAAATAATAGCCTGATTACCGTCTGTCGGTGGGAAATTGCATTGTGTGTAAAGCCTCATCTACACGGTACAATTTTCCATTAGCTAGACAGATTTATTAGATATATTTATTTGCATCCTGTGTAGACGTCCAAATTGTTTCAGATCAATTTTGCGATAGATTTTGGGTACTTATCAAACCAAAATCTAACGTAATCCGATTGGACCGGTTGGAAATTCTCGAATAGATCCGTCTAATAGATGCGATCTGATGGAAAATTGTACCGTGTAGATGAAGCTTTATGCCTAGTACACACCATACAATTTTCTGTTAGATTTTACTGTTACATTTTCTGTAAGATTTTCTGTAATTATATTATTTTCTGTACTGGTAGAGACTGGTCATTATCTCGGGTGCATTGTCTTCTGGTTATCTCCTGCTGAGTAGAGCAATGCCTAATTGCACAGCAGATAGATGGTTAGATAGATAATTTCCAACATGTTGGAAATTATCTATCTGGCAGGTAAATCTAACAGAAAATTTTAAGGTGGCCATACACTGGTCGATTTGCCATCCGATTCGACCAACAGATAGATCCCTCTCTGATCGAATCTGATCAGAGAGGGATCGTATGGCCACCTATACTAAAAAACAGATTGTGAATCGATTTCAGCCTGAAACCGATCACAATCTGTGGAGCTGCCGCTAACCCCCTCCCCTGCATACATTACCTGTTCCGCCGGCGCGACTCCCCCGGTCCCGGCTGTCTTCTTTCCGCGCTGGTCTCTGGTCCGTTCCTGCAGCTACTGAACTTCCTGTCCAGGGGAAGTTTAAACAGTAGAGGGCGCTTGGAAGTTCTGTGTAGCTGCAGGAACGGTCCGGAACCCAGCGCGGAAAGAAGACAGCCAGGACCAGGGGAGTCGCGCCGGCGGAACAGGTAATGTATACCCGCTGTATTGCGTCGGTCGTCGGGCATTCGAACGCCACTATCGATGCACTCCCGACCCGCCGGCGATCGAGGAAAATCTTCCGCACAGACGGATCGACGGGAATGATCAATTTCGGACAGAAATCGATCGTTCTGTCAGCGGTGTGCGTGGCGATTTCACAGTCGATTCGATCACTGTGATCGAATCGGCTGTATATCGGTAGGTGTATGGGCCCCTTTACAGAAAATTGTATGGTGTGTAGCCTTGTACTCCTGGTAGATGAAACTTGGCTGAGGCAGATGATAATGACCACCTCGGCCCCAAGCCCCCCCCCCCCCCCACACCTCCCGGTGCACCCAGGTGTATTGATTCAGACTCCCACCCTACTCTATCCACCACTTTGTAAAAATCTGCAGTTGATGTCTTCATTGTATGCACTGCCCTCCACCATTGCTTAGTATTGCTAATTTGTTGCATTGTTTATATTGTCTTTGTGTACCTCCCCCTTTCCTGGGGCAAATTTTAATTATCTGATTATCTGAGCCAACAATGCCCAGGAAGGCCAGAGGCATTGCTCAGGTCTGCCAGGCCTCCTCCAAGGCAAACAGCTGATATGTCAACAATGGTGATCAGGTTATTTGCTGATTACCCCGGGGCAGTAGAGGTGGAGGGGGCTGGGGAGCTGTGGAAGAGGAATGAAATGTAACAGGTGACTGTGATTGCGGTGTACACAGAAGGTTACGGGCGGCCGGAAGCCGCGACGTCTCGTTCGGGGGTGGCGGTACGGTGATTATCTGCTTCCTGACGCGATCGGCGGTTTTCTTCCCCGCGAGGGGACATGAAGCCGCGACGGATAGGCCACCTTGGACGCTGCATGCGGCTTCTAGGGCTGGCTGAAACGATGCGGTAAATCGGAACGCCGCTTTTGCGCAATCTACAGTAATCGTCGGTAACCGTGCAATGCTAAACACTCCATTCATCTGAATGGGAGCGTTTAGCCGAAGAATCCTGAACACTTGTCGGTAAACGCTGCCAAGCATCCGTGTGTACCAGCCCTAAAGGTGCCCAGACATCTGGCAACAATGGGCAGATTCAACCAAGAGACAGATCTCTCTCTGACCGAATCGGAGAGAGATCTATTGGCTACCCATACACTGCAGGCCGATTTCCGATCTCTCGGGAATCGGCCAAGTCCGCCGCTGCCCTCCCCTAGTATATAATTGTATATGTGGGCATGTGTGCATTTATACATTACCTGTCCTGTTTCGCAACGTCTGTCTTATGACTCCGCCTCTTCCATAGCCGCATACACGCTGCCAGTGGGGCGCTTGTGATGTCACGCGCTGGCAGCATGTATGCGGCTAATAGGAGGCGGAAGACGGACAGGCGCCGCGACACAGGACAGGTAATATATAAGCGCACGCATGCACGCAGCATGCATGTGTATTTATACACTGGGGACACAGCGTCACAGGTTTTGTTGCGTTCAGCCCGATAATGCTCGCAGTTACCGCCGCGCACCGACCACGACAGCCCAACATCTTGCAGCATGTCCGACCAATATATGCCACCAATTTCGGCATTGGTCGCATTGTCGATCGGGCAGGCATTTGGCGGTATCAATTTTTATCTGATTATAATAACCAAATCGGATGGTGGATCGGCCTCCAAGTCGCCTGATGTACGGCCACCTTTACTCCTGTCAGATCGGAGAGCTGATAGTTCCTGACATGTTCCGTTCGATAATTGGATATTCTCAGATCGCTACTGCACAATCCTGTTATCGGTTGTGAGCAGATCGGAATTGTCGGAAGTTACGGTATCTCTTCGCCTCGATCTGACGGGAAATTTCACTGTGCGTACCCAACATAAAGTTTGGACAACAGAAGACAAGATCCAGCAGATCCAGAAGGGATTTTCAAAAAGTTTCTACTATGAGGTGAGAAATCTCTGCAGGGGCAACAAGAGACCCCGGGGCCCGTCCATGCTCATACTGCACTGACAGCAAACTTCTGACGCTACAGTCAATGATTTGTGGGGCCCCTGCAGAGCGTGAGGCCCTAGGCAAATGCCCAGTTTGACCCCAGTTTGCATTCTCCACCTGGGTTATATTAGAACAGAGCAGTGCACAGACAATTTGTGGGAATGCATGTCCTTGCTGTGACCAGTCATTGATGTGAGGACATGCTCCAGTGTCCCTGGTTGTGATGTTTCCTCCCTGATGTGTAGAATGGATCTACGCGTGCTGGAGTTTTCATATGGCACGATCAGTCTGTACGCTGCCATCTGCTGCAAAGTTTGGAGAACAAAACTCATCCAACAAACCTGGACTGATGAAAACATTAGGAGAAAGAGGGGAAGCAGGCATGTATGTTTGTAAGTCACAAATAAGCACAGTATACGGCCATCAGGACAGCTCCCCATACATGCCTGCCCCCCCCCCCCCCCCCCTCTTCGGCTCTGGTATCCTTTAATAATATGTTTAAGTTGGAATAAGTCTGAAAACCTCTCCAGGGTGATATCAGAACATAGCATAAGCAAACGCAGGGGGGGGGGGGGGGGGGGGATTACAGCCGCCAAGAATCCCCCCTCAGACCAGGGCCGGTGCAGTGTCTGGGAACGGGCACAGGTTGAGACACCAGAATATCTGCAGATATCCTGCAGCTCACAGCACCGCCCCCTCTCTTTCCTTGCTACTGATGACTTTGGATGGAGCAGCAGTGTGTGTAGAGAGCATGGAGCAGCAGCGTGTATACAGAGCACGAAGCAGCAGTCTGTGTACAAAGCATGGAGCAGCAGCACGTGTGCAGAGCATGAAGCAGCAGCGTGTGTACAGAGCATGGAGCAGCAGTGTGGGTACAGAGCATGGAGCAGCAGTGTGTGTACAGAGCATGAAGCAGCAGCGTGTGTACAGAGCATGGAGCAGCAGTGTGTGTACAGAGCATGGAGCAGCAGTGTGTGTACAGAGCATGAAGCAGCAGTGTGTGTACAGAGCATGGAGCAGCAGCGTGTGTACAGAGCACGGAGCAGCAGGGTGTGTACAGAGCATGGAGCAGCAGGGGGTGTACAGAGCATGGAGCAGCAGCGTGTGCACAGAGCATGGAGCAGTAGCGTGTGCACAGAGCATGGAGCAGCAGCGTGTGCACAGAGCATGGAGCAGCAGTGCATGTGTACAGAGCATGGAGCAGCAGTGTGTATACAGAGCATGGAGCAGCAGCGTGTGAACAGAGCATGGAGCAGCAGCGTGTGTACAAAGCATGGAGCAGCAGTGCATGTGTACAGAGCATGGAGCAGCAGTGTGTGTACAGAGCATGGAGCAGCAGCGTGTGTACAGAGAATGGAGCAGCAGCGTGTGTACAGAGCATGGAGCAGCAGCGTGTGTACAGAGCATGGAGCAGCAGTGCATGTGTACAGAGCATGGAGCAGTAGTGGGTGTACAGAGCATGGAGCAGCAGGGTGTGTATAGAGCATGGAGCAGCAGCGTGTGTACAGAGCATGGAGCAGCAGCGTGTGTACAGAGCATGGAGCAGCAGCGTGTGTACATAGCATGGAGCAGCAGCGTGTGTACAGAGCATGGAGCAGCAGCGTGTGTACAGAGCATGGAGCAGCAGCGTGTGTACAGAACATGGAGCAGCAGCGTGTGTACAGAGCATGGAGCAGCAGCGTGTGTACAGAGCATGGAGCAGCAGTGCATGTGTACAGAGCATGGAGCAGCAGTGTGTGTACAGAGTATGGAGCAGCAGCGTGTGTACAGAGCATGGAGCAGCAGGGTGTGTACAGAGCATGGAGCAGCAGCGTGTGCACATAGCATGGTGCAGCAGCATGTGAACAGAGCATGGAGCAGCAGCGTGTGAACAGAACATGGAACAGCAGCATGTGTACATAGCATGGAGCAGCAGGGTGTACAGAGCATGAAGCAGCAGCGTGTACAGAGCATGGAGCAGCAGCGTGTGTACAGAGCATGGAGCAGCAGGGGGTGTACAGAGCATGGAGCAGCAGCGTGTGTACAGAGCATGGAGCAGCAGCATGTGCACGGAGCAGCAGCATGTGAACAGAGCATGGAGCAGCAGCATGTGAACAGAGCATGGAGCAGCAGCCTGTGTACAGAACATGGAGCAGCAGCGTGTGTACAGAGCATGGAGCAGCAGCGTGTGTAGAGCATGGAGCAGCAGCGTGTGTACAGAGCATGGAGCAGCAGCGTGTGTACAGAGCATGGAGCAGCAGCGTGTGTACAGAGCATGGAGCAGCAGCGTGTGTACAGAGCATGGAGCAGCAGCGTGTGCACGGAGCAGCAGCATGTGAACAGAGCATGGAGCAGCAGCGTGTGAACAGAGCATGGAGCAGCAGCCTGTGTACAGAACATGGAGCAGCAGCGTGTGTACAGAGCATGGAGCAGCAGCGTGTGTACAGAGCATGGAGCAGCAGCGTGTGTACAGAGCATGGAGCAGCAGCGTGTGTACAGAGCATGGAGCAGCAGCGTGTGTACAGAGCATGGAGCAGCAGCGTGTGTACAGAGCATGGAGCAGCAGCGTGTGTACAGAGCATGGAGCAGCAGCATATACAGAGCATGGAGCAGCAGCCTGTGTACAGAACATGGAGCAGCAGCGTGTGTACAGAGCATGGAGCAGCAGCGTGTGTACAGAGCATGGAGCAGCAGCCTGTGTACAGAGCATGGAGCAGCAGCGTGTGTACAGAGCATGAAGCAACAGCGTGTGCACAGAGCATGGAGCAGCAGCATGTGTACAGAGCATGGAGCAGCAGGGTGTGTACAGAGCATGGAGCGGCAGCATGTGTACAGAGCATGGAGCAGCAGTGTGTGTACAGAGCATGGAGCGGCAGCATGTGTACAGAGCATGGAGCAGCAGGGGGTGTACAGAGCATGGAGCAGCAGCGTGTGCACAGAGCATGGAGCAGCAGCGTGTGCACAGAGCATGGAGCAGCAGCGTGTGTACAGAGCACGGAGCAGCAGCGTGTGTACAGAGCATGGAGCAGCAGGGGGTGTACAGAGCATGGAGCAGCAACGTGTGTACAGAGCATGGAGCAGCAGCGTGTGCACAGAGCATGGCGCAGCAGCGTGTGTAGAGAGCATGGAGCAGCAGCGTGTGTAGAGAGCATGGAGCAGCAGTGTGTGTACAGAGCATGGAGCAGCAGCATGTGTACAGAGCATGGAGCAGCAGCATGTGTACAGAGCATGGAGCAGCAGCGTGTGTACAGAGCATGGAGCAGCAGTGTAAGTGTACAGAGCATGGAGCAGCATGGCGCAGCAGCATGTGTAGAGAGCATGGAGCAGCAGCGTGTGTACAGAGCATGGAGCAGCAGTGTGTGTACAGAGCATGGAGCAGCAGGTTGTGTATAGAGCATGGAGCAGCAGCGTGTGTAGAGAGCATGGAGCAGCAGTGTGTGTACAGAGCATGGAGCAGCAGCATGTGTACAGAGCATGGAGCAGCAGCGTGTGTACAGAGCATGGAGCAGCAGTGTAAGTGTACAGAGCATGGTCGCAGCAGCATGTGTAGAGAGCATGGAGCAGCAGCGTGTGTACAGAGCATGGAGCAGCAGTGTGTGTACAGAGCATGGAGCAGCAGGTTGTGTATAGAGCATGGAGCAGCAGCGTGTGTACAGAGCATGGAGCAGCAGTGCATGTGTACAGAGCATGGAGCAGCAGTGTGTGTACAGAGCATGGAGCAGCAGGGTGTGTATAGACCATGGAGCAGCAGCGTGTGTACAGAGCATGGAGCACCAGCGTGTACAGAGCATGAAGCAACAGCGTGGGCACAGAGCATGGAGCAGCAGCATGTGTACAGAGCATGGAGCAGCAGGGTGTGTACAGAGCATGGAGCAGCAGGGGGTGTACAGAGCATGGAGCAGCAACGTGTGTACAGAGCATGGAGCAGCAGCGTGTTCACAGAGCATGGAGCAGCAGCATGTGTACAGAGCATGGAGCAGCAGCATGTGTACAGAGCATGGAGCAGCAGTGCATGTGTACAGAGCATGGAGCAGCAGTGTGTATACAGAGCATGGAGCAGCAGTGTGTGTACAGAGCATGGAGCAGCAGGGTGTGTACAGAGCATGGAGCAGCAGGGTGTGTATAGAGCATGGAGCAGCAGTGTGTGTACAGAGCGTGGAGCAGCAGCGTGTACAGAGCATGGAGCAGCAGTGTGTGTACAGAGCATGGAGCAGCAGCGTGTGTACAGAGCATGGAGCAGCAGGGGGTGTACAGAGCATGGAGCAGCAGCGTGTGTACAGAGCATGGAGCAGCAGCGTGTGCACGGAGCAGCAGCATGTGAACAGAGCATGGAGCAGCAGCGTGTGAACAGAGCATGGAGAAGCAGCCTGTGTACAGAACATGGAGCAGCAGCATGTGTACAGAGCATGGAGCAGCAGCATGTGAACAGAGCATGGAGCAGCAGCGTGTGAACAGAGCATGGAGAAGCAGCCTGTGTACAGAACATGGAGCAGCAGCATGTGTACAGAGCATGGAGCAGCAGCGTGTGTACAGAGCATGGAGCAGCAGTGCATGTGTACAGAGCATGGAGCAGCAGTGTGTGTACAGAGCATGGAGCAGCAGCATGTGTACAGAGCATGGAGCAGCAGTGCATGTGTACAGAGCATGGAGCAGCAGTGTGTATACAGAGCATGGAGCAGCAGTGTGTGTACAGAGCATGGAGCAGCAGGGTGTGTACAGAGCATGGAGCAGCAGGGTGTGCACAGAGCGTGGAGCAGCAGTATGTGCACAGAGCGTGGAGCAGCAGGGTGTACAGAGCATGAAGCAGCAGCGTGTACAGAGCATGGAGCAGCAGCGTGTGTACAGAGCATGGAGCAGCAGGGGGTGTACAGAGCATGGAGCAGCAGCGTGTGTACAGAGCATGGAGCAGCAGCGTGTGCACGGAGCAGCAGCATGTGAACAGAGCATGGAGCAGCAGCCTGTGTACAGAACATGGAGCAGCAGCGTGTGTACAGAGCATGGAGCAGCAGCGTGTGTACAGAGCATGGAGCAGCAGTGCATGTGTACAGAGCATGGAGCAGCAGTGTGTGTACAGAGCATGGAGCAGCAGCGTGTGTACAGAGCATGGAGCAGCAGCGTGTGTACAGAGCATGGAGCAACAGCGTGTGTACCGAGCATGGAGCAGCAGTGTGTGTACAGAGCATGGAGCAGCAGCATGTGTACATAGCATGGAGCAGCAGGGTGTATAGAGCATGGAGCAGCAGCGTGTACAGAGCATGGAGCAGCAGCGTGTGTACAGAGCATGGAGCAGCAGGGGGTGTACAGAGCATGGAGCAGCAGCGTGTGTACAGAGCATGGAGCAGCAGCGTGTGCACGGAGCAGCAGCATGTGAACAGAGCATGGAGCAGCAGCGTGTGAACAGAGCATGGAGCAGCAGCCTGTGTACAGAACATGGAGCAGCAGCGTGTGTACAGAGCATGGAGCAGCAGTGCATGTGTACAGACGTGCGGCCTGCTTACAGCCATGGATCCCGCAGATCCGCTGCAGAGGGATAAGTGTGAGCGACTTTTATGTATAACACAGGTTCACTCTCCGACTTGCAATGAGAACGGAACAGACAAGAAATGACTGTTCTGCGCTCTAGTGGGAACACAGCCTTCTGCAATGTACAGACGCTGGACTGCTCTGGGCTGAGGGGTGGTCAGGTGGGTCTGTCGGGAATCTACTGTGTGTACAACATCCACAAAGTGTTGCTGAGAGATCCAGAGCGTCGAATCATCTCAACCAGACGCGGAGCTCATTGTTCCTTTATTCACCCCTCCAATTTGTGCCACACCATCATCACTCCTCCCCCCTAGTAACAGAATGCAACACTAGCTCATAGGTTAGCGACGTATCTGTACAGCGATCAGCCCACATCTGTCGCCCACTGTTGCGTCAAGTCCCAATCGATAGCAGGTGACAGTAATTGTGTGTGCTTTGCTCACTGTAATGCCCTCGGATGCCGCATCAGATTCCCTCCCTAGCGCCCTGTACTGCCCTCAGATGCTACCTGTACTGCCCTCCATAGCCCCTAGTACTTGCCCCCAATAGCCCCCTGTACTGCCCTCAGATGCCCCCTGTACTGCCCTCCATAGCCTCCTATACTGCCCTCTATAGCCCCCTGTTCTGCCCCCAGTACTGCCCTCCATAGCCCCCTGTACTGCCCTCCATAGCCCCCAGTACTGCCCTCCATAGCCCCCTGTACTGCCCTCCATAGCCTCCAGTACTGCCCTCCATAGCCTCCAGTACTGCCCTCCATAGCCCCCTGTACTGCCCTCCATAGCCTCCAGTACTGCCCTCTATAGCCCCCTGTACTGCCCTCCATAGCCCTCAGTACTGCCCTCAGATGCCCCCAGTACTGCCCTCCATAGCCCTCAGTACTTGCCCCCAATAGCCACCTGTACTGCCCTCCATAGCCCCCAGTACTTGCCCCCAATAGCACCCTGTACTGCCCTTCATAGCCCCCTGTACTTGCCCCCAGTACTTCCCTCAGATGCCATATGTGTCTATCCTCCATAGTATATGGGCCTACAGCGGGGAGTCAGGGTCTTCAGTAGGCCACAGTCCTGCTCTCCTGCCTCTGTCTCTCCCCATAAGGCAGACAGTGTTCATCAGGGACCAGGAATCTTCTGTTCGGGAAAATACTCGCCCCCTCAGCTGCCTGTGTTTTTGTTGTAGGTTGATTGCGTATCCCACACAGGGGAATAACTAGAAATCACTGGACTCCCCTGCAAAACTTTGCATGCCCCCCCCCCCACCACCACACACACTTTCTGCACAGGTAAACTAGTGTTTTCCCCATGCAGATAAAAACTGACAGCAGTGAAGCACTGCAGGCATTTTCTCTTCTCTTCTCACATTCCCTTCTGTGATAATGCATCTTTTCATACATACAAACACATGGTATACAGAAAACTGACAGACGAGTGTGCTCCCAGCCTCAGCTTATTACTCTTACTCTGTCCATCTCTGATAGAGCAGAACTTACTCTGCAGACTTCTTCAGCATCACTACTCTACACTGCACTTGGGGGAGGAGTAGAGAGGCTGGGGACTGAGCACTGTACACAAGAGCCTGTTGCACACTGACTAGGGACTGTCTACAAATCTATGTCTGCAAAATTTTGTATGATTCCTCATAGGTGGCCGAGCAGATGCAGTCATTAGGACAATTGTGCAGAGAGCAGAAAGTTTTTTTCTATCCATGCCCTTAGTTGTCAGTCTCTCAGGACAGGGAAAACAAACTTCTCACATAGGGCCCACTGTAGCTTCTGCCCCCCCCCCTCCCTGCGGCTGCATCCCTTGCAGGGTTTATTGTTACGCCCCTGATCCCAGATACAGCAGATAAGAGGCGGAGGAAGTAGTCTGGACAAGAAGAGAACACTAATAGGTAGAAGCAAGCAGTGCCTCCCTCTGACATGATCGTTTCAAGGACAGAAATTGGTGTCAGGCAGGGGGAGAGAGGAAACTCAAGTAATTATTTGCTGATCATGATTTGTAGTTTATCATTGAACTGAGATATTAATGTCTCTGTTATAAAGGATGATAACCCGCCTGTGTTTGATGTGTATGAAGTTGATCTTTATCTTCTCAATATTGTCACGGAATAATCATATCTTCTCATACTGCAGACTGATTTTTACCTCTATTTTTCAATATTCCAATTTCCGTTCCCTTCTATGGAGATTGAAAATCGATCAGAAAACGATGGAAAGCTGCTTGTTACGTCTGGGGAGAGAACAGAGAGGAGGTGCCACTAGGGGGAGCTCCAGGAGAGAAAAGAGCTCTGAAGGAAACGCACTGAGAAGGACTGCGAGGCTTGCTTGCTCGAGCTGCAGAGAGCCGGACACTTCTGCCAGGTACACACCACACAATTTTCTGGCAGATTCACCTGCCAGATCAATTATTTCCAACATGTCCGATCTGAATTTAGATCGATTTCCCGATTGTTTTTTTTTTTCAATCTTTTTCCGATTGTTTTTTTCAATCAATTTTCGTTCAGTTTTATGAAAATCGATTAAAACAAAATGACTACAAAAAGGATTGGGGAATCGAAAAATCAATCGAAATTCAGATCGGACATGTTGTAAATAATTCATCTGGCAGGCAGGATTGGGTGCAAGAAGTTTTTCTGTTTATTCAATTGTCTCAAAAAAGTGCAGAGTTGATGAATCCAAAGAGCTATTTCACATTATATGCTACGCATCAAAAAGACAGCAAAACTTCCATAGGTGAAACACATCGCGTACTATTGTGTATGTTGATGATTAATAATGAATAAGGCAACAAAATCGATTTGTTTCGGGTCGTTGACCCTTCTTCAGGCCTTTAACAATACAGTGAACATCTGCAAATACGTAGATCAATAAGTATACCACATCTGGACAATAACAAAGCAAGGAAGTACCACCAACTAGGAGGGAAGGAACAGGAGCCGCATGGAAGCAGGACGCCTAGCAAAGGTGGTGGCCCTGCTAGGCAGACTGGACCCGAGCTCATCTTTGGATTATTGAAGTGGATCCTAGATAAACTTTTACTCATTGCATAATTGTGTTCCTTTCATATAGTTTATAGGGCATTCCTCAAGCCAAATACTTTTTTTGTTTTGTTTTAATACTCTAATTCCCTATAAACTAAACAAGCCACGCCCACAGCTTTTCCAGAGAGCCTTGGCACTCTGAGCCTTAGTAGCAAGGGCTTATGGGAGCTCAGTCTGGGCAGGAGGAGGTTACCAACCCGAGATTTCAAGGTCAGAGGGGAGGAGGGAGGAAGAGAGGGGACTGAATTTACACACAGGCAAGCTGATAGCATCTCCAGCCCTCAGCCTGTGACAATGTGACAAGCAGAACATGGCTGCCCTTCATTATATCACAGGAATAAATAATGATAAACGTTTGAAGCTGTTTGCAGCTAGATTTGCTGTGTAAACGATCTAGACTTTAGATAAGTTACTTGTTATAGTTGGTTTTTCATCTCGGATCCGCTTTCAGAAAGAACTTCTATCAACTTCTTGAACTAACAATTCCAATGGACATGATCATTCCATGGACTACTCAGACGCTAATCAGTTTGTTTTTACTTTATTTCCCCAATATTTTTACTCTATATCAAATCTCATTCTTTTTTGTTAGATCATTTTTGACACATTTCTGTAGTCTTTTATGCACAATTTCGTGTAAAATAAAATCGTTTCAGTCTTTTGCGCTTGTTTTGAGTATTCTCTGCAAAGAATTCTGCCTTTCGGAGAGAACATTACCATAACAGTTTTATTAATATATATGGTTACGCTATGTCTAGGGAGGTTGTTGAAATAACCCTTTTTCCTCCAGGACTAGAAGAGTTAAATTTGGCAGCTTTTCTGATCTATATACGAGATTGCAGATTGTATTGATTGTACATACAATCAAAATTGTATTGTGTGTGGATTCACCAACCAATTCAAAAGGTTACTTTGCCTGCAGTGCTGGATGCCTTCAGGATTCCCTCAGGGTCTGAGGCTGAATGGTAAACTTGACACAATGTCACAATACTATTCGTACTATACATACAAATTATTATTATTTTCAGTTCAGGGACCGTCATTAATGTTTTCTCCTGAGTTTTTTCGTGGGCGATCTTTTCATTACATATCCAATAAAATTCCTTTTAAACCATTAGCAAGCAAGAAAATACTTAAAGTACAACTGTAATGAGAAGTATATGGAGGCTGCCATTTTTATCTCCTTTTAAACAATACCAGTTGCCTGGCTGTCCTGCTGATCCTCTGCCTCTAATACTTCTAGCCTTTGCTAGCTTCTAGCATGCAGCAGATCAGGGGTTTCTGACATTATTGGCAGATCTGACAAGATTAGCTGTGTGCTTGTTCCTGGTGTGATTGAGACACTATTGAAGCCAAATAAATCAGCAGGGTATTGTTTAAAAGAAAATAAATATGGAACATTTTTCAATAGAAAACTGCTGAAAAGTTATTTTAAAGAGAAGATGAAAAATTATCTCCTAAGACGGGTCCCCAAACTTTTTTGGTCAAGGGCCGGGTTAATATACTTCAGACTGCTGGGGGGCCGGAACGTACATAAAATGATGTTGGAAAACATGACATTGAATGTAGGGATTGAATCCCCCCAATCATGCCCAGAGGAGAACTCCCAGCAGCAGCTATTCAGTCATGCGGCACCCGGAGAACTTCTTTGTGCACCAGACAGTGAAGCATACCCAGGTGATAACCTGCCGCCCAGTTGGACAGCAGTGTCACCTGATGCAGAATTGGATTGGAGGCCAGTGAATGACTGCTCACTGGCTTCTATAAGTATGTGGATGGGTAGCGCTGCTATACTATATGCAGGCTACTGATATTTAAAGGTGCAGTGAGCCACATCTATAAGTTATACATTTTGTGTTTGGGGGGCCAGTGAAAAAGCCTTGGAGGGCCGCATTTGGCCCGCGGGCCGTATTTTGAGGACCACTGTCCCAGAAGATAACTCAGGAGAAAAAGTTAATCACATATGGGCCCAGGTTTGCTTATTCCCAGATTTTTTTTTTTTAATTATTATATTTTTGGATCGTACAGTAAGCAGTTAGTGACTTTTTGGATTCTTATTGCAATTTTTTGTTCCGATCTTTGAGAAATTCTAAAGGTGGCAACACACACCATACAATTTTGGTGGCTACACACCATATAATTTTTTTAAATATCTGTTCAATTCAAGAATAGCAATAAATTTTTCTGATTGTAACAATTCAAAAATCTGACCAATGTACCACACACCTATGTTAATTTTTTTCCCCAATCATGAATAAAATAATTGAAAGCTCAGAAAAAAATGATTGGAACTGTATATCAAGAAATTCCAGAAAAAATTTGATCGGATTTATTGATTGAAAACAAAGAAAAGCTCTCGATTTTTCGAGCCAATTGATCAAAATTATCGAATTGGTAAAAAACTGGATATTTTAATTGTATAGTGTGTGGCCACCTTGACAGTTCATGTCCAGACAGGCGGTGCAGAGATCTCTCCAAGTGAGAGAGGGGCAGCTACAAATAAAAAAATGTTTTTAAAATGTTAAAATTTTTTGTAGAGTTGCAAAAGTAAAAACGCCCCTGCTAGATTTTACCAACTGGGAGGTGGAGGGGGTTTAGACAGGAAGTCTTTGCTGATAGGGTGTCAGCTTGAGTGGATTATTATGGGTTGGTTTCCATGGAGATTGTTTATATGTGCAGGTGTGCATGTGCACCTGCACATATAAACAGTTTACTTGGAAATCAACTCATATTAATCCACTCAAGCTAATAACCTATCAGCAAAGACTTCCTGCATTAACCCCTCCTGCTCCCAGTCCACACAGTGGGTGGGAATTTTACATTTCTGTATAAAGCATTTGCAAATCAAAAACCTTAAACAGTGTCCAGCCTCTCACTGTGGATAACGCCACTAAGTCTGCCCACTGTTTGCCGTACTTTCACACACACAGCCAGGGAACCCGCCTGTACCGGCCAGGCGCAATCGGTTCCCAGTGTATCTGCATTCCCTCCATCTAGCACCATCCTGGGACGATATTCTTCCACTAGGACCCACCAGTCGACAGCCCGGCCCCCGGCTCTAGAGGAATGCAAGAGAGATTGCAGGCTTACCCATAAGGGTCATCCCACCCACCAGAAATAGGTAAGACCACTCCTATTGGGCAGAAGCCCTTTCTGTACCACCTATCACTGTGTACACTTAAAGGAACACTATCGAATAGCATTTTTTTTTTAACCTGGGATTGAGAGAGTTCCTGAAGTGCTGGTAAATAATGAAGTATACATTTCATTTGCTTATCTCATTTGTTTACTGTAACAAATTCCTTTCACTCTGAACTGCCTGAAGTCTGCTCTAATCTGACAGCAGAATGAGCCATGAGGGGAGGGGAAATTCCCTCACAGTGCATCTGTTAGCTGTGTGTGTGAGAGAAAGTCCTGTGTCTCTGACTAGTGTGTCAAGAGAGCAAAGGAAATGTAACTTGTTATAAACACTTGTAATTGTCTGTGGCACCACATACTTTTTTTTTTGCTTTCAGAAAAAAATACTCCTTTAGCCGGATATGCAAAAGAAAACCCCCCAAAAAGCTGTGCATTTAAGCAGACACCCCTTTTGAGCACGATTGGTCCCAATGGAGCTAAATCCTACACACAATGAGTTATAGCTTTTGCCTCTGATATATAACATGAAAAGTAGGAAAATGTTTACACAGCTACTTAGACATTATTTGTACATTGTCATTTTAGAACATTTGGTTTGATAGTGTTCCTTTATAGTAACTATGTATATTATCTTTTAAACTCTGTCACTTTGGCTTCTTTTTTGTTTTTACAAGTGTTATATTTTAGTAAATATGGGGGCAGGGGAGGGGCAAGAATGGGTTAATAGGCTTTTTATGGGTATAGGCGATGTATTTTTCAACGTAATATTAAATGTATCCACTAGATGTCCCCACACACTGTTTCCCGTCTACTTAGATTAGAACACTGAATCACAGTGTTCTGAATTAACAGGAAAATTAAAGTTTGTATCGGTTTGCAAACTTTTAATAAATTATCGCTGCTGTTGGCTGCTGCAGTGATCATTCACGCATCAGGCACTTGATTGGGTATGGGAACACATGTTCCCATTCACCGATCAGTGCTCTGCCAGGTGGCATCAGGTGTACACGTGTCCACTTGTAAACATGTACCGTGTTTCCCTGAAAGTAAAACATCCCCCGAAAGTAAGACCTAGCTCATATTTCAAGCATGCTTGAAATATAAGCCCTACTCTGAAAATAAGACCTAGTGGCAGAGAGGAGAAAGAGGCGGGGACACAGCTGTGCAATAGGAAGAGGCAGCCAGGGAAGTAGTAAGCGGATGGACTCATCCCTGGACAATGTCAGCTTTGGCTGTCTCAGTCCCTTCCCATCCACCAGTATTTCTGTCACTCCCCCGCCCACACACACACTCAATATACTAGCTAATGCCCCGGCGTTGCCAAGGCATGTTTGTTGTTGGCTTCGCCCACTTTTCCTAATGACACACAGTCGCTCAATGACTAAAATTGTGAAATTTTGTGAGAATTTTAACTCCAGTCAACTAACGACTGACTGTATCAGGTTTGAGGCCTCTGCCATTAACAGTGTAAAAAAGGCAGCAATTTAAATAATCCCTTTGAAAATCAATAGGTGAATTTTGATTGGCTGTTGTAGGCTCCACCCACTTTCCTAAATATTAATCTCAGTCACCCAGTGACCAACTTTGTGGAGTTTGAGAACCCTGCCAGTAACAGTGTATAGCTGCAGTTTACATTTTCGCAGTGAGATTGGCTTTGATTGCACCCTCAGTATTTATTTATATATAAATATTTATCTTTTTATTTTGTAAATACATTTTACTATTTTTTATTTATTTTTTTTAAATCCCCCTCCCTGCCAGCCAATCAGTGTGATCGGCTATCACTTTTTGCCTCCCAGGGGGACAGCCATGTGACACGGCTGTCTCCAGTACAGTGCTGCCCCCAGCCATTCACGCCAATTGGCGTGGAGTGGTCCTGGGGCTGCCGCGCTGCTCACGCCAATCGGCAAATGTGTGAATGGAAGCAGTTTATTCAGCAATGAAATCTGAGTGGCTTTTTGGCTCCGCCCTCTTTGGTGAATTTGAGCCCCAGTCACCCAATGACCCGACTGTAGCAAGTCTGAAGCCTCTGCCATAAACAGTGTAAGAATGGCAGCAGTTTAAATATTCCCCTTGATAGTGAATAGGTGAATTTTGATTAGTTGTTGTAGGCTCCACCCACTTTCCTGAATATTAATCCCAGTCACCTAGTGACCAACTGTGCCAAGTTTGACAACCCCGCCATTAACAGTGTAAGAATGAATGCAGTTTACATTTTCTCAGTGAAAATTAATTGTTGAAATGTGATTGGCTGTTTTATGCTCCGCCCACTTTCCCCAAATTTTTCACCTCGGTCACCAAGTGACCAACTCAAAGTGTGGGGACTCTGGCTTGATTACTGTGAGAATGGCAGCCTTTTACATTTTTTCCATTGACATGAATGGGTGAAATCTGATTGGGGTTCCACCCAGGTGTGCAGGGAGGCTGCGAGACCCCCAGAACATATTACCCCAGTTTCACTGATATCAATCAACAAGTGTTGAGTGAAGGCAGCACATACGCCCACATACACAAATTCGATTTTAAATATACTGTATATACCCCTGGTTTGTAAGTGAAGTCTTTAGGGACAGAGGATGTTACTGAGGGCATAAAAATCCATGAATTAGGGGCAGCAGGTGAAAACTACCATTTTTTTTTGTGTGCAAAATATTGTTATGTACAATTAGTTCAAAATAGCATTCCACAAAATACATACAAGAATAAATAAATAACTCGGGCATCATTTGGCAGAAGTAGTATTATTATTTAAGTACACAATTTATATAGTTAACTAAAATGATTTTATTATCATTATTATTATTATTTAGTATTTATATAGCGCCGACATATTACGCAGCGCTGTACAGTGTATATATATATCTTGTCACTAACTGCCCCTCAAAGGAGCTCACAATCTAATCCCTACCATTGCCATATGTCTATATTATGTAGTGTAAGTACTGTAGTAGTCTAGGGCCAATTTTTTAGGGGAAGCCAATTAACTTATCCGTATGTTTTTGGAATGTGGGAGGAAACCGGAGTGCCCGGAGGAAACCCACACAAACACGGAGAGAACATAAAAACTCTTTGCAGATAGTGCCCTGGCTGGGATTCGAACCGGGGACCCAGCGCTGCAAGGCGAGAGAGCTAACCACTACGCCACCGTGCTGCCCATATGATTACATTAAATCATATAAAAGTAATCACATGGCATCAATTAAAATTAAAGTACATTCTTTTTGGATTAGACTGGCCCAGTTGCATCTCTGTGATCAACACTAGTAAAGACACTCCAGATATTTAAACATATTCAAGTATTTGGCTATCTAGCTGGTATTATTCAGTTATACTGTAGATGGCATACATTAACATATAGGACAATTTACACTGGGAACAGGCCTGATTGTAGAACACAATGGCCTCAATTCACTAAGCTTATCTCCTGTCTTTAATACCGTTTCTAGAGTGGTTACCATGGTGATGAGGCATGTAGTATTTAGGAAACAGTTTATCTCAGGCAAACCTAAAGTTAACTCTTCTGTCTTTAAGTTAACTCTTCAATCCTTAAAATAACTCCAGAATTCTAAAGTTAAAGACAGGTTGTTAATTAACTGCGTGTGAAAATAACTACAGAGGAGGTAACAACTACAGAGGAGGTAACTTAACTACAGAGGAGGTAACTTAACTACAGAGGAGGTAACTTAACTACAGTGGAGGTAACTTAACTACAGTGGAGGTAACTTAACTACAGAGGAGGTAACTTAACTACAGAGGAGGTAACTTAACTACAGTGGAGGTAACTTAACTACAGAGGAGGTAACTTAACTACAGAGGAGGTAACTTAACTACAGAGGAGGTAACTTAACTACAGAGGAGGTAACTTAACTACAGTGGAGGTAACTTAACTACAGTGGAGGTAACTTAACTACAAAGGAGTTAACTTAAAGAGACTCTGAAGCGAGAATAAATCTCACTTCAGACCTCATAGATAGCAGGGGCATGTGTGCCCCTGCTAAACCGCCGCTATAGCGCCGCTAAACGGGGGTCCCTTCACCCCCAGATTCCCCCCGCAAGACTTGGTCGTGGATTTGGTCGTTCCTGGAGGCAGGGCTAACGGCCGCAGCCCTGCCTCCAGTCACGTCTATCAGACGCGCATCGCCGCCTCTCCCCCGCCCCTCTCAGTGAAGGAAGACTGAGAGGGGCGGGGGAGAGGCGGAGATAAGCGCTGACAGACGCGCGTGGGGCAGGGCTGCGGCGGTTAGCCCTGCCTCAACCAGGAAGCACTCCCACGCTGCACCGAGGGGATTTGGGGGTGAAGGGACCCCCGTTAAGCCGCGGGATAGCGGCGTTTTAGCAGGGGCACACATGTCTCTGCTATCTATGAGGTCTGAAGCGAGATTTATTCTTCCTTCAGACTCTCTTTAAGGAATGAAGAGATAAGATAACTCTCTCTTATGTGGAGGTAAGTTTTCTCTTGCCTTATTATCTCCAGCATGATCTTAGTGAATTGAGGTCAATGGCCTCCTGTAGATTTGTTTAATCAAGATTCTCTAGTATTTCTGTTGTGTCCTGTTTTTGTGGTGGTTTATCTCGCATTTGTAATCTACACCCCCAAATCATTTCTTCTACAGCGCCCTAGAATATGATGGCACTTTTGAAATAAAGGCTATTGGCTAACAATTATATTAAATGTTATTTTGTATTTGTATTTCCCACTAGATATCCCCCTGGATGATAATCCCCCATCTCCTTAACTACATGTTCTTCCTAATTCCTAATCCTCACCCAGACATCTAAGCCCACTCGAAGTGCAGCACGGAGGGGCTCAGTGAAGGCGGCAGTGAAGGTGTGGAGATGTTTAATCTGATCATCCACTTTATAGAAAGAGATCCGGCCGGCCTCATAATCCAGATAGATTCCTAGTCTTCTGATGAAAGTTTCTTGAGAAAGACCATGCTCAGTATTAGAATGCTTAAATGAAAATCCGTTCGCAGAATGTACAAAGCACCAGGAGGCATCATTGTTGCCTATGACAGAAAGTAGGCCCTCACGGTCTATGCTGGAATAACACAATCCTATTCTAAAGTTATTATCACCTGAAATATCCACTTCCCAGTAATGTTTTCCTGCGTGAAATTCTGTGCTGCTAATAACCTGATAGGAGTCAAATTCTTCTGGCGTTTTTTCATCGGTTTCATCATTTTCTAGTCCAAATGCAACTTTCAGATCTCTAGATACTTCCACATTATAAGCCGCAGTGTCTTCATCCAAACATATATCCAATTCCTCCAGAGTCAGTAGACTTTTCATGGCATTGTTCACGATATCGCCTAACTCTCTCCGTATCTTCAGTGCAACCAGAGTCTCGTCCACATTAACAATATCTTGGTTGCTTTCAAATTCTTCCTCTTCATGGTTGTCTTTATCATAAACTCGTGAGTCTTCCCTGTCTGATTCCCATACCATAGTCAGTGGGTCTGCTGTGCCGCAGATGTCCTTCATGTGACTCACCTTCCTGGACAGCTCGTCCTTCCTCATTTCCAGCTGATGGACCTGCTGAGATAACGACCCTGAAATCTGTTCCTTCTTGTTGGAGATGTCCTTCAGGACTTGGTTCTCAAGGTCATCCTGCTGCCTTCTGAGCTTTTTGAATAGCAAGGCAACTTTGTCTGCCACAACTCTAGCTTTTCCTTCTACTTGCACTTTATGGTTTTGCAAACTTTGGATTTTCTTTTCTGCTACCTCTCTCCTCTTGGTCAGCTTCTCCAAGGTATGTTGATATTTTTGTTTTCTTTTTTTGGATTCTTCCTTCAGGGTTCTTATTCTGTGTCCCCGGTGCTTGTTTTGCTGTTTACAAGACTCACAGATACCGATAGATTCCTCCTGGCAGTAGTACTCCAGAATCTTGCCGTGTTTGGTGCATTTTCTGCTCTCCAGGTCAGCGGTGGGGTCACATAAGACATGTTCTGGAGACTTGCTGTGGACTTTTAGGTGTCTATCACACAGTGAAGCTTCACAACGAAGACATGACTTAATAGCAGCGGAAGGTGAGTCAATGCAGTAAGTGCACGTTATGTTAGGTTGATTTGCCTCATGTTGAAAGGCCTCAGCGATGTTTCGCAGTCTTGTGTTCACCTGCAGAACAGGTCTATTGATATATCTCCGCATGCATTCAGGACAAGAAGATTCTCTGTCATCTTGATTCTTCCATGTCTGGGTGATGCAGCTTCGGCAGAAATTATGTCCACACGGTAGAGAGACCGGATCTTTGAAAATCTCTAGGCAGATGCAGCATTTTACCTCGTCTCTCACAATAGCAGAGGCCATTACTGTTCACAGGAGAATGAATAGAGAACTGTGTGTAACTGAAGTATTATAGCTATGCCACCTCACTGCAGGGCGTGGACAGTTTCTCTCACGGCAAAACAGTTACAGGAGCACAATCTTTATAACCACATCATAAGACCTTTCAACTCAACCTGTCACATAAATGTGAAAACAAATAAACAGGTGTGGCTTGCAACATCGGCCTATATGGGGTTGGCTACTGTTCCTGACCAATAGTCTGTTGCCCTATCTGCACCACCTTTGAACAGCACCCATGTTTATGAGAGGCTCTCCTGCATTCTCAAAAGTGTGCAAAGTCAAAATCAATGCCCAACAGACACTGCAACCAGGAAGACTCAACGTACCAAGGAGTCCTCCAGAAGCCCCTGAACCACATGGGGCAATCCAGGCACTGTAGTAAAGATCTGCGACCTCACCTAGATTTAATGCTTAATTGCCAATGGCTGTTATTGTGTATTTACACACACCACAGTAAGAAGTGGTTAGCTTACAGGGACAACAAGGGGTGATTTGCATATTTTGCAGTGATGCATCATGGGAGGCACCATATGCTCACTCCAACCTGAATTATCACAAATACCTTCTGTTTAAGGCTTCTTTCCCACCAGGACGTTGTGTTTTAGGGGACGTTATAGGTCGCATAACGTGCCCCTAACGCAACGCCTGGTGGTGCTGGAGGACGACGCTACCAAGAGCTGCGCTATGCAGCTCTTGGTGCGCTTTTTTTGTGCTGTGCGATGCGGAGACCACGTGATCCGCATCACGTGGTCCCGCCAGCCAATTGCCGCACAGAGCGGACGCTCCAGGAAGTAAACACTGCACGTCACAGTGAATATTAATTAGCCATGTGGCTGGCCATGGAGGAGGAGGGGAGATCTCCTCCTCCAACATTACTGAGCATGTGCAAACAGTCTAACGCGGCTTAGCCGCGTATAACGTACAGCATGCAGTACTTTCTTTTAACTTGCTGCGTTACACTGTAACGCAATGTGGGCACTGTGAACAGCCCATTGATTTTTCATTGCTGTGCGGTGGGCTGCGTTACAGATTGCACTAACGTGCGCCTGTAACGTCTTACTGTGAAATCAGCCTAAAAGGACTTCTGAGGCGAAGTTAAAAATCAATTTTTTTACTCACCTGGGGCTTCTTCCAGCCCCTAGCAGCTTTATCAGTCCCTCGCCGCAGCCCCGGTTCTCGGTGTCCCCGCTGGCCGGCGGGGTCGGGTCATCTGCGCCTGACTCACATGCACTGCCCTACTTAAAGGGTGCTTTCAGTGACGTGAGCGGGAGCGAGGACGCATGCTGGTGCAGTGGCTTGCGACATTAAAGTCTCAAATTCCGGAAGTGTGCCGCAGCGGTGGGGGACCGGAGGATTGGTTTATCCCAGCGTAGGCACAGGAAGTCTAACTCTTGTTATAGTACTCCTTTAAATATTTAATCATGTAATGTAAAAAAAAGAAGTAAAGAACCAGCAATGCAGGTCTCAGATGTTGTGCAATAAGTTGTCATAGGATGCTGGGGAGATGGTAACGGGTAGTGCTGCTCAATGCGTGCTCAGACCTCAGATATATACAAGTCAGATATGGCAAAAGGAGAGAAATGGTCGGCACATGCAATAAAAGCTTTATTCCATCATGGCTTCCTGCACCTTAGTGCGCATTGCCTCTGAAGACGCTCAAGAGAGCGAAACGGTCGTAAGGCGGCCCCCACCGCTCCCACTACACCCCACAGCCATCTGAGTATCGGGTAGGATCTACTTTTTTATATGGATGTTTTATTGAGCATGATGCAGGAAGCCATGATGGAATAAAGCTTTTCTATGCTGACATTATTGCATGTGCCGACCATTTCTCTCCTTTTGCCATAAATATTGAATCAGTTGATTATCATTAAGGGTGCTCATTCAGATTATGCATCGGAATGCGGAAATACTAATGCGGTAAGTGGATTTTCGCGGAAACTGTGGTAAAATCTGCTTACTGAAATGCGGTAATTTTAAGCTAATCAGAAGACTCAGAATGAATAAGCCAATCAGAGAATGCCGACATTTTGGTGGAAATCAGGAAATATGTGGAAAGCGGAAACGGTATTGGCAGCGGAATTTCTGCGGAATCGAAAATCGGCATTTTGGACCATCCCTAATGATCATAGGATTGAATACATAAACACACCCCCACCAGAATGGGCTCAAAACTTAAAGAGCAAAGAAAAAAATCGGCACTAGATGCAGACTTGGCAGATCGGGAGATGCAGGTGCAGACAAGCAATTGTGCCTCCAGCAGATAATTATATCTGTATGCAATTGGTGCCCGGAAATTCTCTTTCCTCTCAATATTTTGGCAAAACGTAAAGAGCACCAAGCCGTCTTTGACATAGCGTGCAATGTGCGTGGCCTGCGCTCTTTCTCATCACTCGTGACACATCAAACAAGGCTGCAGTCCTCTTATGACTTAGGCCCAGATCAGGACAGCAAACATCAACCCCTCGCTGTAGCCCCCACCCACTCTTTTGAATGTCTGGCAGCCAGGGATGGATTAAGACCAAGTTGCGCCTGGGGCAAGGTCAGGTTTCGGTGCCTAAAGATCAGGTTTTGGCGCCTAAACTGCCATTCGTTTTGGCGCCTTTTTAAGAATTCCAGAAACTGCGCCTGGGGCAAGATACCCGCTTGCCCCCCCCCCCCCCCCCCCCCCCCTCCTAGATCCGTCCCTGCTGGCAGCCCATCTCTCAGCTGGAAAAAAAATAAACATACTGCTTGTCTACCGACCCCCTGACGCTGGCTCAGCTTTTCTCAAGGAAATAGCAGAACTTGTATCTTGCATAACACTGAAACACCCTAGGTGGATAATTCTTGGAGACTTTAACGCACGGGTCGATACACACTCTTCCCAATTTGGAACTAAACTACTTCTCTCCATGAATGAACTGGGCTTCTCTCAAGCCATCAAACTCCCTACCCACAAAAAAGGACACACTTTGGACCTCATTTTCCATTCAGAACGCCTAATATCCAATGTGGAAATTGATCCAGTAGTTTGGTCAGACCACCACACTGTCCACTTCTCCTTTACAGCACCGGCTACAAAACACCAAGTGAAAAAACTAATAAAATATCGTTCCTTGAAAGGTTTGACACCCCAACACCTTCAGAACAGCCTCAATCTAGGCGGACTGACAGATCACAACTTAGGCCTTGAATCCATGGTCCTTAATTATAACCACAATGTCTCAGCCGCTTTTGACGCCATAGCTCCCTTAAAGATTAAACGTTCCGCACCATTACATCACGCTCGCTGGTTTGACAACTCTATAAAGGAACTAAAGAAACAGGGCCGCAGACTGGAACGAAGGTGGCGCAAACATCAGTCTCCTGATGACAAACTTTCCCTAATTGCTCACCTGAAAAAATATCAAACGATGATTAACAAAAATAAGTCCTTATTCCTGTCTCACGAAATTGCAAATGCAGCCAACAGACCTGCCCAACTCTTCCGCACGGTTGACAGTCTCTGTAATCCATCTTGCAGGAAATCCAGCATCAGACCTTCACAGGAACTGTGCGAGAAATTTGCCCACTTCTTCTCAGACAAAGTCTCCTCCATACGATCTGCCATTCAATTCACAGCCCCAGAAACCCATGCAGAGCCATGCAAAAATAGCCTACCACCTTGGTCTGATTTTAAGGTAATCACTGAAAAAGACATCTTGGATATCCTCTCAAACCTTCGCCAGACTACCTGCGATCTGGACCCTGGCCCCACTAAGTTTATGTTGAAATGCCCTGAACTATTTACACCGGAATTCCACAAAATAGTCAACGGCTCCTTACAAGAAGGGTGGTTTCCCTCTACTCTGAAAGAAGCAACCGTCAGGCCTCTACTCAAGAAACCATCCTTAGACCCAGATGCTCTAAACAGCTACAGACCTGTCTCTAACCTCCCCTTTCTGGGAAAAGTTATTGAAAAGGCTGTCTACCTCCAACTTGAAGCCAGGCTCTCCAGAAATAACATCCTTGACCCTCTTCAATCTGGCTTCAGGAAATATCACAGCTGTGAAACAGCCCTCACCCAGATTTGCAATGATCTGCTCATTGCAAGAGACAAGGGTCAATGTTCCATCCTGATTTTGCTCAACCTCTCAGCGGCTTTTGACACAGTCGATCATGGAATCTTGCTCAACAGGCTACAAGAGTACTGTGGCATAGATGGCATTGTTCTCCAGTGGTTCAACTCCTTCCTGGCTGGCAGAACACAAAGGGTAGCCTTAGGGCCCTTCCTATCCAACCCTGTACCACTAAAATACGGTGTACCTCAGGGCGCAATATTATCCGCTTTACTTTTCACCATATACATGCTGCCACTTGGAGAAATCATACAAAAACATGGCCTGACATATCATTGCTATGCTGATGACACCCAGCTATATTTGTCATTCAAACCTGACGTCACAGACCCTACTCCACAAATAAACGCATGCTTAGCCGAGCTTCAGGAGTGGATGAATAATAATTGGCTAAAACTTAATGCTGACAAAACTGAGGTTCTTGTTATCGAGGGCCAGGGCTCAACAGCAAAGCAGCCCCAGTCTCAACCAACACCACTAAGGATAGGGAGCTCAGACCTGAACAACTCAGACTGTGTGCGCAGCCTGGGAGTACTGATTCATGGGAAATTAAGCCTCAGGAATCAAATCTCAGCTGTTGTGAAACATTCCTTCTTTCACCTAAGGAATATTGCAAGGATTAAACACCTAATTCCTTCAGAGGATCTTCCAACCCTAGTTCATGCCTTCGTCACATCAAGGTTAGACTACTGCAACGTCCTCTACACAGGCCTGCATAAGAAAGACTTACGCCGCCTGCAATTAGTACAGAATGCCGCCGCAAGGCTGTTAACGAGCCAACCCCGCCATTGCCACATAACACCAACCCTGTGCTCACTCCACTGGCTACCGATAAAATGGAGAATTCTGTTTAAGATTGGCTTACTGACATTCAAATCCTTGCACAATCTGGGCCCTGGATACCTGAAGGACTTGTTGCAACTGCATCACACCCCCCACAATCTTAGATCAAAAGGACGTAACACCTTGGTCACCCTCAGAGTCCACCTCAAAACCTTTGGAGACAGAGCCTTTTGTCATGCTGCCCCTACACTTTGGAACTCCCTGCCACACCCAATCAGGACAGTTCCATCCCTGGAAGCATTTAAGTCTAAACTGAAAACCTACCTCTTCAGTCTGGCATTCATGAACATCTGACTATCTCCTCTGTAACACAACCCAGCCTGCAACCCTGTATTAATCTGAGACACAGCTATGCGCTTTGAGTCCTATGGGAGAAAAGCGCTTTACAAATGTTATTGTATTGTATTGTATTGTATCCCCAGGACTTAGCTCCTGAAATATATGCAAAACCAGGAAGAGAGAAGTGTCCCAATGGTTGTCACCTACAGCCTTCACCTGGAAATCTTAAAGGGAACCTGTACTGAGTAAAACATTTTAAAATAAACACATGAGGTAACTTCAAATGAACATTACATAGTTACCTTGCCATCAGTTCCTTTTAGAAGTTGCTGTCAGTTATATATCAGTTGCTGTCAGTTAAAGCTGAGAGGAGAACTGATGTGTCCATGTTTCCCTTTGGCTCAAGTGGACGATGTTACAGTTTAACAGTGTGCTGACCAGGAAGCTGTTATGGTGTAGTGGCCATTTTCAAAATGGAGGACAGAGAATTCCATTGATCACAGTGGACAAACAGGAAGCAGGAGAGGAAAAATAGATTGAGGAGTAGACTACACGGGAGGTAAGCATGACCTGTGTATGTTTATTTTGACTTTTAATTTTCAGTTCAGGTTTTCTTTAAGGCTCATACACACGTCCAACTTAATGCACAACCAACCGCACTACATGACCAACTGCACAACAAGTTGTCTACCTGACAAGTACGTACACACACGCCAACCAACTAAACAACCAATGCACTTAAATACTCGGCGTGCAAGCTAAATGACAAACTGCACAACATGTCCGCATTCAAAAACAAAGTTTTTTAACCTCCTGAGCGGTATGCCCAACACTGTGTCGGGCATGCCGCTCAAGAGGTTTTGCTGGCCTCAGAAGTCACTAGGCTAGCTAGTATGGGTGGCCGGCACCCCCCGATTGCCTCCGATCCCCCCGATCCAACCACTTATACACTACCCAGCCCAGTTCCAGCGATCAGCGCAGCCTCCCGCACAGCTCCGGTCCTCTCTATGGGGAGGATCGGGTCTGTGCATGACGTCATGATGTCGGTGACGCCATGTACGATACTCTCCATTGAGAAGAGCGGAGCTGTGCGGGGAGGCTGCGCCGATCGCTGGAACCGAGCTGGGTAATGTATAAGCGGCTGGATCGGGGGGGGGGATTAGAGGCAATCGGGGGGTGCCAGCAACCTATACTAGCTAGCTTAGTACTAGCTAACATCTTATACAGCCAGATAACCTAATAGTTTTATAGGGGGTGACTTCTGAGGCCAGCAAAACCTCTTGAGCAGAGTAACGCTCAGGAGGTTAAAGGACGCCCAAAGCGAAAATAAACGAATGAAATAAACGATTGTATCTTCCTTCTCCTAAAAATGACTTTTTTATTATTTTTTTTCCACAGTTTTATTTTATGTTTAAATCTACTTTTAATGTTTTAACTGTTTTATTGTTTTTGCTCAATGACACATTCATTAAAGTATGTCAGAGCTAAAATCTATGAACTATTGACCCTTTCTATCTCTTTCCTACTCTCAGAAGCCATAGGAAAGTGTTTTATAGTTGGAATTTCTTATCAGTGAGGGTCACACTATAGTCACTTCCTGTCTGAGTCAGGACTGAGTCAGCCACTTACATATCTGATATTTAACTCTTTCAGCCAAAGAAAAAAAGGAGCACAGCATAGCTATTAGTGTGCTAGGCACTGTACATACACATGTCATCATGTCACACGTCACTTCGGGTATCCTTAAGAGACTTGTACACACAGCCCAACCTGCATGATAGTTGGGCAGATTGATCCACCGGTTGGATCTGGCAAACCACCTGTTATCAGTTTGTTATCTGGTTGTTTGTCAGCCGTACACACACCCATAATAGCGAACGTTTAAAGAGGAGCTGTTAGGTATAGGGTCTCAGAGAAAAAAAAACCACATATATCAGTAGCTAAATATTGGCTGTACTTACATTACATATGCATTTCACTGTCCACGATTGGATTTCACAGAATTTTTATATAGTATTTGCAGAGATTGATGCTCCTGACAGCTCATGGCAGGTTCCATGTTTGTCTGTCTTGTATGAAGCCAATTGTGATGTAATATCCTCCCTTACCTTGCTTCCTGATGATTCGACTCACAAAAAAGATCAGGATCAAAGATCCTAATCCTTCATGATCTGGAGAACAATACTGTGCAGTGAATATTAATTAGCCATGTGGCTAGGAACAATAGCAGACTCATGCAGTATACGCTAACAACATGTGACCTGTGAACAGCACATTGATTTTTCAGTGCTGTGAGCTGGGCTGAAAGATACAAGCTGCTGTAACATGAGCCTGTAACTTCTCACTGTGAAAGCAGCCTTAGGGCGGGATATGGAAATGAAGGGGAGGACCAAGGTAGTGCAGTGGGGGGGGGGGGAAGAAGAAGCCCCAGAATGCTTTGCAGTATCTGTTATGCGTCCTGCCGGCCTCCTTAGGAGCTTGGGAATACAGAGCCTTGCTGTTCAGCAAATATCACAGTAAGAGAGATTTTTAACTTCAGTATTGCCTTTTTGGCTTCCTTCTAAACTGTTTAACACAGGAGAATAGAGGTTTAAATTAGCTTTTGCAGCCTGACAAGTTACTCTTTAAATAAAGTGTACAAAAAATGTAAACATTTCCTGGTAACCCAGGATAGTGTTTATAGCGCCATCTAGCGTCCAAAAAGTAAACTCACAGGATAGACACAATTAAATAAATTAATCCCCCCCCCCCCATTCTCCCTTTATCAAACAAACACTTGCAAAAAACAGACAAACAAAAGACTAACAGTTTAAAAAAAAAAATACATAAATAGTTGGGTGCTTACACGCGCCTGATTCCTTCAAATGACGGGTTGTAAGACCCGCCCGCAGGGCGGCCATTCTGACTACAGTTTGCCAGTGTGTACAGTCTGTCGGCAGGCTGATAAGGCTGGTTTTGACCGATACTCAATCCCCACTTGTGTATTCCCACTTGTGTATTCAATTATGAGGCAAGACTAATATATACAGAAATGAGAAAAACCTTTATTTAAATATACACTCTGACAATAAAAACAATTAAAAACTAATACAATTCCCTGGTCATGAATATAATCATACCTCTGCTGGGAATATATTAATAATATGCATTGTTTGTGTATAGGATCCCTAGGTAAGAGAAAAAGAACAAAGTGGGGAAAAAATGGGAAAAATATGCAACCGTGCAAAAATGTATCATAAAATATGAAATATGCAGTTGTGCAAAATTGTGTATAGTAGTTACCCAAACAAAAAGTGTAACCACTGCAAATAGCAAAAAATCACAAGGCTGTGTCAAAGGAAAATAAATGCAGTTAGTGAATTAACTGAAAAAAATATAGAAAAAAAAGACAAAAATGGGTAACAAAAAATAAAAATTAAATAAATGTGATGCACAAATTCTGAAAAAATGTATAATGTGAGAGATCGGCAGGTACATAAAAGTGGTGAATACAGTGGGATGCGAAAGTTTGGACAACCTTGATAATGGTCATGCTTTTCCTGTATAAATCATCGGTTGTTATGATAAAAAATGTCAGTCAAAAATATCATATAGAAGACATACACTGTGATATTTCAGAAGTGAAATGAAGCTTAATGGATTTACAGAAAGTGCGTAATAATTGTTTAACTAAAATTAGGCAGGTGCATAAATTTGGGCACTGTTTTCATTTTATTGATTCCAACCCACAGACCTATGGAGTGACGTGGCACCAGGAGCGTACTGCGCAGGCACAGACCATACTGGGCTTCTGCTATACACTCCTGGTGACATCGGCGGGAGCGAGGACACGGCAACGCAGGCGCAGTGGTTTTCTGACTTTAAAGTCAGAAATTCCAGAAGTGAACCGGAGGCGGGGCCGGAGCATCGGTGAGTGGCTGCGCGGGCACAGGATGTCTGCGGGGGACCATTAGAAGCCCCGGGTAAGTTCAGCTCATTTTCCCCTGACCCCCCTACAATATCCCTTTAACCATTCGGCGCACTTTACACAAGGAGATGCTGTATGCGAGAGTGATGCAGAGGAAGCCTTTTCTCTGCCCACAGCACAAACAGAGCCGCTTGAGTTATGCTAACGCACATTTGGACAAGCCAGCTTCATATTGGAATAAGGTTCTGTGGACTGATGAATCTAAAATTGAGTTATTTGGGCATAACAAGGGGCATTATGCATGGAGGAAAAAACACAGCATTCCAAGAAAAACATCTGCTACCTACAGTAAAATATGGTGGTGGTTCCATCATGCTGTGGGGCTGTGTGACCAGTGCAGGGACTGGGAATCTTGTCAAAGTTGAGGGACGCATGGATTCCACTCAGTATCAGCAGATTCTGAAAAACAATGTCAGGGAATCAGTGACAAAGCTGAAGCTGCACTGGGGCTGGATCTTTCAACAAGACAACAACCCTAAACCCTGCTCAAAATCCACTAAGGCATTCATGCAGAGGAACAAGTACAATGTTCTGGAATGGCCATCTCAGTCCCCAGACCTGAATATAATTGAAAATCTGAGGTGTGAGTTAAAGAGAGATGTCCATGCTCGGAAGCCATCAAACCTGAGGGGGCAGCACGGTGGCGTAGTGGTTAGCGCTCTCGCCTTGCAGCACTGGGTCGCCGGTTCAAATCCCAGTCAGGTAAACATCTGCAAGGAGTTTGTATGTTTTCCCCATGTCTGCGTGGGTTTCCTCCGGGCACTCCGGTTTCCTCCCACATCCCAAAAACATACAGATAAGTTAATTGGCTTCCCCCCCCCCAAAAAAAAATTGGCCCTAGACCATACATGCACTACACGATACATACATAGACATGTGACTATGGTAGAGACTAGATTGTGAGCCCCTCTGAGGGACAGTTAGTGAGAAGACAATTGTCACAAGAGCCCTAGTGGCTGACCGCACTTAGCCCTCTAAACGGTGCCAGCGCACAGATCGTGCGAACTCTGGTCGCAGTCAATGCGCAGGAACCGTTAAGAATTAGCCGCAGACAACTCAGAAGGGAGCCTGTGAGACACGGGTGATTACAACTTCACCCACTGGTTCAGAGTAAACTGCCACCACCACGGTTACCATGGGACCGTGGAGCCCACTAACTGACTAGTCCTGCGAATAAAATGGTTAAACACACGATATTCTGTCTAGCCAACAACAAACAAACAGTAGCGTATCTTCAGAGACCCGGGATCAGTTCTGTGTGTGCTGATAAGCAGGGTAGCGGACAGTGAATGACTTGGAGAAAGTCGTTTATTCACGCAATATAAATAATTAATATATACAGACAATTATTAAAATCACAATTATTAAGACAGTAATAGCCAGTATAAAAAATAAAAGAAGGGAGAAAAATACTTAGTTCCTGGAAAGATGTCCTTTTTGTGGGAAAATCATCAGTTCAAGCAAAACGGTTTCAAGTTCTTAGAGTTCTTTGTTTCAGAGTACAGTTCAGCAAGATTTAAAATCCAAACAAAATGGAGGATGTCCTTTGTTTCAGCTCTGTCAAGATGGCCACCACTTGTTCCTCATAGTGGCCGTGTGTCATGAAGATGGTAAAGGGAGGAATTGATGCCCTCCTGCTGGCCAGGTGCTTTTGATGAAGCTGGTTTGGGGGTGTGGCAATGCCGGCCCCTCTGAGTCACCCACCAATGACAGTTCATTCCCTCTGAGAGATTTTAGGGCTAAACTTATGAAATGCTGTAACTCCTGAACCATACACGTTATATTTAGGGGGGTAACAGCTTCAGACTTGTTGGAAAATACAGATTAATATGACATCAGACACGGCTAAGCCAGCGGGTCAGGCTCCTGAGAAGATTCATATCTCGATAACCGGACGGTCTATTCCAAGGAATTTCATATCAGCACGATGGCCAGATTTTACCGGACAAGACAATATGAATTTTATAGCTGTGCGACATACGGTTTTCGTATGCCGACAGGAAATCATATCACCCATGCTTTCCTTATGGCCCATGCTCGGTGCCGGATCGGCTGGCTTTCTATGGCCCCCCTGTGGAGCCAGTTTCCTGGTCCTTTTCATGGGGACATCTGCTGTAGGGGGAATGAGCTGGGCCCTGCAGGGAGTCCAGCCACGTGCGACATTCCGGAGGGGTGAGGGGACTGCTCTGGCTCACAGGGGAACATATCTCTGGATTTAAAATAACACAAAATGTCATTTTCGGATCGCTTGCACGACAGCTCAGATCCGACAGGGAGCGATCAGGAAAGCGACTGTGAATTCTCTAGATTCACCTGCGCTTCTCACGGTTATTCCGTGACACCTCCCTTTCCTGACGCTGTGTGGGGGGTTGTCAGCAAGACATCCGCCGTAGCAGCCATTGGCACTGTTGGGTCTAGTTCCCCCTGACACCGGAACAGCCCATCAGCGTTCCGGTGTCGGCCAACCTGGCTGACAGGTCTCGGGTTGCCGGTGCGGCGGGAAAACCTATTGGAGCCTGTGGCTCGGTTCCCCTGGACCGGTCGCGGTCTGCTACCCTCAGGTTTGACCCGACATGGACCGTTCTGGACAGGGCGTTTGCGCCACTGCAGTCGGACGTGGTGTCTGCCGGGACTGCTGACAACGTGCAGTGGGTTGGTTAGGTCAACAGCCAGCCCACGCAGGGTTCCCCTGCTAAGTGGCTGTGGACCTAAGGGAAATCCGCGGGAATCCCTGGACCTTCCCAGCTCCTGACAGACGGCACATGCTCTGCAGTAGTTTGCTACATCCCCGTTCATCCGGGGCCAATAAAACTGTTTCCGAATACCGGCAAGTGTCTTGCGGACACCCGAGTGCCCTGTCAGAGGATTACCATGTGCGGATTTCAGCACATGTCCCCTGAACGCACTCGGGACCACAAGCCATTTGGTATTCGCGTGGGATCTACCTGTAGGGGGCTGTACAGACTCACTGTACAGTCTCCCACCTTCCCAGTACACCTTGAAAGCGGCCCCGTCTGCGAGGGGCTCAGCGGCTTGCTGCCTGAGCACCTCCAGGCTTGGGTCACTTTGTAGTGCGGCTGAGAATACGGCGCTGTCAGTTTCAGCCAACTGGCTCATGTCACACGAGGCCAGCGGCTGAAAGGTCCCATCCCTGCGGTCAGAGGAGGGGGAGGAGGCCGTAACCCCCTCCACCTGTTCTGAGCTCGGGTTCTGAGCAGTGCAGTTGCGCGGTACTGCTAGCACAGGTACACGGTCAGAATGGCACAGACGGACATTCCTCAAATCATCATTGCATGCAGTAATGACATTGACAGGTATAGACAGTTTTTCATCACAGACAGGTTGTACAGTAAACTCAGGTACAGTTACAGCATCATCACAACAGACAGTCTGTACCTCAAACTCAGGTGCCTTTGAAGCAGGCACTATTGAACCTGGTACCCTTGAACTGGGCAAATTCAACCCACCTCCCCCTGGTGCTCCCCCAAGTGTATAAAGTACCTGGTGGTGGGTGGAGAGTCCGTCTCCTTCCGTGAGCGACAAGGCGGTCGTGGCAGGTTCATAGTAGGACACAAGCTTGCCCAAATCAGTCCCTAGCAACACAGGGACTGGGAGATCCTTCATAACCCCAACAACCCTTTCTTGGACTCCTCCTACTCCCCAATCCAGCTTCACTCTTGCGTGGGCTATGTGAAAAAGGGTGCCCTCTACTCCAGTAAGGGCAAGGGATTGGCTGGAGCTGATGCTCTCCTTTGGCACAAGGTGTGAGTGAACTAACGTGATGTCAGCTCCGGTGTCTCGGAATCCGGTGACAACTTTGCCGTTCACTCTAACAAGTTGCTGCTGGTCGGTTCGGTCGCGGATTTCCTTTCCGCGTGCAAACAGGACAAAATCTGATGATCCAGGCTGTGGTTCGCTGGCGGGTTGCCTCTGCTGTGGGTGAGGTACAGGTGATGCAGATGATCCAGGTGCTGGTGGTGTCTGTCTCCGCTCCGGACAGTCGAATTTCATGTGTCCGGGCTGGCGGCAGTAGTGACAGGTGACCTCTCCAGGCGCTGCAGGCCTGGGTGCAGCAGCTGCGCTGGGTGGCCTCTGTGGCGGACGGCTCACAGGGGCAGGAGGGTCTGCCGAGGTATTGGGCTGACCTCCTCTCCAGCTGGATGGGACAGTTCTGCGGGTATCAGCCACCCGGGTAGTTGCAAAAGTCTCAGCAAGGTCTGCAGCGACAGTTGCTGAAGCCGGCCTGCGTTCTAACACAAACTGTCGTACATCAGCAGGGCAAATGTTCAGAAATTGTTCGAGGACTATCAAGTCCTCCAGGACGCCATAAGACCCTTTGGTGAGGCCTAGTGTCCACTTGCGGAGTGTGGTGAGCAAGCTGCTGACCACATCTCGGTACGAATCAGAAGACTTTTTCTGCCAGGCCCTGAACTTTTTCCGATAGGCTTCTGGCGTCAGCTGGTACTTAGTAATGATAGCGTCTTTTATAGCAGCATAATCATTATCCTTCTCCGCAGGCAATTCTGCGAAGGCATCAAGCGCTTTGTAGCGCAGCAAAGGTGTCAGATGTCTGGCCCACTGGTCTTGGGACAGACGATACTGACGGCATGCTTTTTCAAAAGACCGCAAAAACAAGTCAATGTCTGTGTCTTTTTCAATATTAGCAAATTTAAATTTTGCACTTACGGGTGGTGCAGCTCCTTCAGCAGGGAGACTGGGCGGTGAACTCCGGCTGGCCTGTTGCACTTTTGCCATGTTTAGCTCATGCTGTCGTTGGCGTTCCCGTTCTCGCTCAGCGGCATCCCTCTCCGCGTGGCGTTCAGCAGCAGCAGCAGCAGCAGCAGCTTGCCGCTCCCGTTCCTCCCGCATTTGGCGCTCTGTCCGCGCTTCTGCAGATTGGCGCTCCTCACGCATGTACTGCAGGTACTTGTCCAGGTCAGTGTCCATCAGCTTTTGTAATGCCTGCTGCATTAGCGGATCAGTACAAACGGACAGTCCAGTACTGGCCGGTTCCAGGCGAGTACTTTCAGAAACTCTGGGATTGGGGTCCATACTGACAGTCTCTGGCGTAACTGTTGCAACAGGGCCCGCAGGATGCTCAACCTCTGTACGCCTAGGATCTTCAGCCTCTGGTTCCCCTCGATTGTCAGATGGGCTGGTATCCACCTCAGCGGACACTCCCGGCTCCTGCAGTTGCTGGGTATCCCATCTGGACAAGTCTGCTATCAGGTCCTGTTGTTTCCTGCGGCCGACATCAATGCCTCTCTCTTGGCAAAGATTTTGCAGGTCCGCCAGGCACATGTTCTGGTAATTCCCGGACATTTCCATGCCAAATAAAATAAAACTTTTGGGGAGGGGTACTGGCTACACAGTCTCTCTGTATATATAAAAAATATATTGCCTTCCAGCTACACCAACGAATTAGTTCGTTTCTCGATAGCGCTAGCGCTATCGCAGATACTTTCAGCACAACACAGGTCCCAACCGCTGCCTAACACTGTCACAAGAGCCCTAGTGGCTGACCGCACTTAGCCCTCTAAACGGTGCCAGCGCACAGATCGTGCGAACTCTGGTCGCAGTCAATGCGCAGGAACCGTTAAGAATTAGCCGCAGACAACTCAGAAGGGAGCCTGTGAGACACGGGTGATTACAACTTCACCCACTGGTTCAGAGTAAACTGCCACCACCGCGGTTACCATGGGACCGTGGAGCCCACTAACTGACTAGTCCTGCGAATAAAATGGTTAAACACACGATATTCTGTCTAGCCAACAACAAACAAACAGTAGCGTATCTTCAGAGACCCGGGATCAGTTCTGTGTGTGCTGATAAGCAGGGTAGCGGACAGTGAATGACTTGGAGAAAGTCGTTTATTCACGCAATATAAATAATTAATATATACAGACAATTATTAAAATCACAATTATTAAGACAGTAATAGCCAGTATAAAAAATAAAAGAAGGGAGAAAAATACTTAAGCAATGCCGGCCCCTCTGAGTCACCCACCAATGACAGCTCATTCCCTCTGAGAGATTTTAGGGCTAAACTTATGAAATGCTGTAACTCCTGAACCATACACGTTATATTTAGGGGGGTAACAGCTTCAGACTTGTTGGAAAATACAGATTAATATGACATCAGACACGGCTAAGCCAGCGGGTCAGGCTCCTGAGAAGATTCATATCTCGATAACCGGACGGTCTATCCCAAGGAATTTCATATCAGCACGATGGCCAGATTTTACCGGACAAGACGATATGAATTTTATAGCTGTGCGACATACGGTTTTCGTATGCCGACAGGAAATCATATCACCCATGCTTTCCTTATGGCCCATGCTCGGTGCCGGATCGGCTGGCTTTCTATGGCCCCCCTGTGGAGCCAGTTTCCTGGTCCTTTTCATGGGGACATCTGCTGTAGGGGGAATGAGCTGGGCCCTGCAGGGAGTCCAGCCACGTGCGACATTCCGGAGGGGTGAGGGGACTGCTCTGGCTCACAGGGGAACATATCTCTGGATTTAAAATAACACAAAATGTCATTTTCGGATCGCTTGCACGACTGCTCAGATCCGACAGGGAGCGATCAGGAAAGCGACTGTGAATTCTCTAGATTCACCTGCGCTTCTCACGGCTATTCCGTGACAACAATATACTCTGTACAGCGCTGCGTAATATGTTGGCGCTATTTAAATACTTAAATAAATAAACTAGAGATGTTTTGTAAAGAGGAATGGTCCAAAATACCTTCAACCAGGATCCAGACTCTCATTGGAACCTGCAGGAAGCGTTTAGAGGCTGTAATTTCTGCAAAAGGAGGATCTACTAAATATTAAATTCATTTCTTTTTTGTGGTGCCCAAATTTATGCACCTGCCTAATTTTGTTTAAACAACTATTGTGCACTTTCTGTAAATCCAATAATCTTCATTTCACTTCTCAAATATCACTGTGTGTGTCTCCAATATGATATATTTAACTGACATTTTTTATCCTAGCAACCAACAATACAGGAAAATAATAGCGATTAACAAGGTTGCTGTAACGATTGGTGTCAACACGCAGAGAGAATCTGATTATTGGTGAACTGCAGATTCACCAGTAATGCAGATATACACCAGATTATGAATGATCTGCAGAATCACTAATAATCCAGGTATGTCTAACCTCTGGACACCTGAGTGATGTGAGTGTTTGGAGTAACAGTACTACTCTGAGCATAGACCACCAGGGACCCTGGTGGCCTGAGAGACTTGAGGAATACTCCCCTGACTGTGGGGAATATTCCTGTAGCCTGAGGACTCCCTAGAAGTGGGACCCAGGCTGGGTTGCAGGAAGCCCTGCTGCTAATATAAACAGGCTTGCCCTAACTAGGTGTGAGGGCCTATTCTCTATGCCCTGAAACCGGGCTAAGGTATAACATAGAAATAACACAGTATCCTAGTCTTGGCTGTGAGGTCCGTAGTCACAACACCCTGGAACTGGTCTAAAGCATAACATAGAACTGACACAGTATCCTAGTCTTGGGTGTGAGGTCCGTAGTCACAACACCCTGGAACTGGTCTAAAGCATAACATAGAACTGACACAGTATCCTAGTCTTGGGTGTGAGATTCGTAGTCACAACACCCTGGAACTGGTCTAAAGCATAACATAGAACTGACAATACAAGTAATCTGGCTCAGTGTAAATTCCCAGGTCCTTCCTGGTTCAAACACACTGTAGGATCTGACTGAGGTCTGTGTGCTAACACATAAAGCATATAGCTGCTGGAGTCTGCCGCCCCGCCCAAGCCACTTAGCCAATCGTGAGTCCAGCAGGAATCAGCTGATCCTCCTGATCAGCTGACACTTCCTTTGCTGGTATAAAGGTCCTGACATCTGGGCCGCGCGCGCGTAGCTCTCCATGTCGTCCATATGAACCAACAGACCCAGCCACACCAACCACACGCCGCCGCGTACAAACTGCCGCGTTGGACGCGGAAACAGCCGGCCTCGCCGTCAGTACCAGCAGCGGCTTTTCCACGTTCCCTCGTGGTGCCAGGCGAATGTCTCCGCATGCCCGCTGCTGTGCTGGACGCGGACTCAGCCGTCCTGCCGTTAATACCTGCGGCGGCTTTTCTGCGTTTCCTCACAGTACCCCCCCCTGAGGAGTGGACTCCGGACACTCAAGCCGAGAATCTATAGGCTTTAGTATCCTCCAATGACTAACCATCATGGGGAGGGAGGGAGCGGAACCCACGTGCACCGCCGGTTTAGGCACGGACACCGGGAATTAACTCTTGTCAACCTGTTTTCTCAATGGCAAAATGAGTTTGGGCCCAAAACCCCTATCTGAAGCGTCTGCCTTGGAGCTTTTGCTATCTAATTTATACCTGCGAGGTAACCGTGAGGAACCGGATCCGTTAGAGGACTCTGTACACTGTCCTGCCTTTCCTCCAACCTGTACCTTGGTATTACCCACATCAGCTCTCTTCAAACAGTGCACATGACAATGGGCTGACCAGCTCAGTAACTGTCCTGTAGCCCAGTCGATCAGCGGAGAGTGAAGCTGTAACCAGGGCATACCGAGAACGACAGGCGAGCTTTTCATTGGCAAGTCCAGGAACCATAACCTCTCTTCATGCAATGCCCCTAAACGACAAGACAGCAGGGGAGTTTGGAAAAGAGACTGAGCACTCTGCAGTGGAGAGTCATCCACTGCAGTGACCGAGATCTGCCGGTCAGGTGCAGACAAAGGTATTCCCAAACTTTTAGCAAAATCATAATCCATGAGGTTCGCTGCTGAACCCGAATCCACCATGGCCTCTGCGGACCCTGTCCAACCCTCCCATGTAACCGAACAGGGAAGGAACAACCGGCCATTGTTCAGAGACGAAACCTGCTCACCTGTGGTATTGACTAATCCCAGGCGATAGCATTTGTCTGGCCTAGTAGAACCTGACAAAGCGTTTCTCTTTGGCCTCCTGTGACTCTTCTTCCCTAGACTCATCCCTGTATACCCAATTTGCATTGGTTCGGCTGGGGGTGAGGGAGACCGAGAAGAGTCGTGTAGGATAGTCCTTCCCATATCTCTACCTCGAATCTGTCTCTGGTATCGCAAACGGCGATCTATCAGTATGGCCAAAGAAATTGCCTGGTCCACAGATTCAGGCTCAGGATATCCAATCATAACATCGTGAATTTCATTTGACAATCCTGCTATAAAACAGTCTAACAAGGCATAATCCCCCCATCTCGCTGAAGCAGACCACTTCCTAAACTCAGCAGCGTAAACCTCTACTGATTTACGACCCTGTCTGAGCAACTTGAGCTTCCGCTCAGTGGTGGAAGCGATATCCGGATCGTCATAAATTATGGCCATCGCTTTAAAAAATTCCTCAACTGAAGTCAGGGCCCCATCCCCAGGTTGAAGGCTATATGCCCAGGTCTGAGAATCCCCCGTCAACAGTGTCTTAATGAAGGTAATTCTCTGTGCGACAGTACCTGAAGAATTAGGTTTTAACTCAAAGTAAGACAACACTCGATTTTTAAAGTTTCGAAAGTCAGATCTGTGACCAGAAAACTTCTCGGGCACAGGCATACGTAAGTCTGTAACAAGAGGAGATTGCACTATGTTTATAGCAGATTGAAGTTCCTGAATAGCCCCAAATAGCTGACTGATCTGATTCTGCTCGTTCAAAGCTATCCCGGAGAGCTGGTTTACCGCAGTGGTCAGGACTTCAACATGTCTACATAGTGCGTCCATTTGGGTTGGGTCTGCCATTCTGTAACGATTGGTGTCAACACGCAGAGAGAATCTGATTATTGGTGAACTGCAGATTCACCAGTAATGCAGATATACACCAGATTATGAATGATCTGCAGAATCACTAATAATCCAGGTATGTCTAACCTCTGGACACCTGAGTGATGTGAGTGTTTGGAGTAACAGTACTACTCTGAGCATAGACCACCAGGGACCCTGGTGGCCTGAGAGACTTGAGGAATACTCCCCTGACTGTGGGGAATATTCCTGTAGCCTGAGGACTCCCTAGAAGTGGGACCCAGGCTGGGTTGCAGGAAGCCCTGCTGCTAATATAAACAGGCTTGCCCTAACTAGGTGTGAGGGCCTATTCTCTATGCCCTGAAACCGGGCTAAGGTATAACATAGAAATAACACAGTATCCTAGTCTTGGCTGTGAGGTCCGTAGTCACAACACCCTGGAACTGGTCTAAAGCATAACATAGAACTGACACAGTATCCTAGTCTTGGGTGTGAGGTCCGTAGTCACAACACCCTGGAACTGGTCTAAAGCATAACATAGAACTGACACAGTATCCTAGTCTTGGGTGTGAGATTCGTAGTCACAACACCCTGGAACTGGTCTAAAGCATAACATAGAACTGACAATACAAGTAATCTGGCTCAGTGTAAATTCCCAGGTCCTTCCTGGTTCAAACACACTGTAGGATCTGACTGAGGTCTGTGTGCTAACACATAAAGCATATAGCTGCTGGAGTCTGCCGCCCCGCCCAAGCCACTTAGCCAATCGTGAGTCCAGCAGGAATCAGCTGATCCTCCTGATCAGCTGACACTTCCTCTGCTGGTATAAAGGTCCTGACATCTGGGCCGCGCGCGCGTAGCTCTCCATGTCGTCCATATGAACCAACAGACCCAGCCACACCAACCACACGCCGCCGCGTACAAACTGCCGCGTTGGACGCGGAAACAGCCGGCCTCGCCGTCAGTACCAGCGGCGGCTTTTCCACGTTCCCTCGTGGTGCCAGGCGCATGTCTCCGCATGCCCGCTGCTGTGCTGGACGCGGACTCAGCCGTCCTGCCGTTAATACCTGCGGCGGCTTTTCTGCGTTTCCTCACAGTACCCCCCCCCCTGAGGAGTGGACTCCGGACACTCAAGCCGAGAATCTATAGGCTTTAGTATCCTCCAATGACTAACCATCATGGGGAGGGAGGGAGCGGAACCCACGTTAGACAGGTATGTCTAACCTCTGGACACCTGAGTGAAGTGAGTGTTTGGAGTAACAGTACTACTCTGAGCATAGACCACCAGGGACCCCGGTGGCCTGAGTGACTTGAGGAATACTCCCCTGACTGTGGGGAATATTCCTGTAGCCTGAGGACTCCCTAGAAGTGGGACCCAGGCTGGGTTGCAGGAAGCCCTGCTGCTAATATGAACAGACTTGCCCTAACTAGGTGTGAGGGCCTATACTCTATGCCCTGGAACCGGGCTAAGGCATAACATAGAACTGACACAGTATCCTAGTCTTGGGGGTGAGGTCCGTAGTCACAACACCCTGGAACTGGTCTAAAGCATAACATAGAACTGACACAGTATCCTAGTCTTGGGTGTGAGGTCCGTAGTCACAACACCCTGGAACTGGTCTAAAGAATAACATAGAACTGACACAGTATCCTAGTCTTGGGTGTGAGGTCCGTAGTCACAACACCCTGGAACTAGTCTAAAGCATAACATAGAACTGACACAGTATCCTAGTCTTGAGTGTGAGGTCCGTAGTCACAACACCCTGGAACTGGTCTAAAGCATAACATAGAACTGACACAGTATCCTAGTCTTGGGTGTGAGGTCCGTAGTCACAACACCCTGGAACTGGTCTAAAGCATAACATAGAACTGACACAGTATCCTAGTCTTGGGTGTGAGGTCCGTAGTCACAACACCCTGGAACTGGTCTAAAGCATAACATAGAACTGACACAGTATCCTAGTCTTGGGTGTGAGGTCCGTAGTCACAACACCCTGGAACTGGTCTAAAGCATAACATAGAACTGACACAGTATCCTAGTCTTGGGTGTGAGGTCCGTAGTCACAACACCCTGGAACTGGTCTAAAGCATAACATAGAACTGACAATACAAGTAATCTGGCTCAGTGTGAATTCCCAGGTCCTTCCTGGTTCAAACACACTGTAGGATCTGACTGAGGTCTGTGTGCTAACACATAAAGCATTTGCAATGGCAGACAACCAGCAACTGGCAAGCAAGCTGTATATATAGCTGCTGGAGTCTGCCGTCCCGCCCAAGCCACTCAGCCAATCGTGAGTCTAGCAGGAATCAGCTGATCCTCCTGATCAGCTGACACTTCCTCTGCTGGTATAAAGGTCCTGACATCTGGGCCGCGCGCGCGTAGCTCTCCATGTCGTCCATATGAACCAACAGACCCAGTTACACCTACCACACGCCGCCACGTACAAACCGCCGCGTTGGACGTGGAAACAGCCACCTCGCCGTCAGTATCAGCGGCGGCTTTTCCACGTTCCCTCGTGGTGCCAGGCGCATGTCTCCGCATGCCCGCTGCTGTGCTGGACGCGGACTCAGCCGTCCTGCCGTTAGTACACGCGGCGGCTTTTCCGCGTTTCCTCACAGTTGCCCAAACTTTCGCATCCCACTGTATATGACTATATATGAATGTGAGAGATTGGCAAGTACATGTGAATTACATACACACAGTAGAATGATGAATGGAGTTGTAGACACGGGCAAACTGTTGTCAGAACGGCCGCCCCGCGGGCGTGTCTAACGACCCGTCGTTTGAAGGAGCCAGGCGTGTGTACGCACGCCTTTAGGGACTCAGCTTTTTTAATACATATGTCATGAGGGTATAATTACTGTTATGTTAGCAAATAAGGGCTTGTAATTATTAACCAGACAAATAAACCCAAAACAGAAAAAAAGACACCTTTATTTCCAAATCGATTGCCGCCATAAATTGTACTAGGAACATAATTTAACTGTTGTGATAACCAGGACTAACGGGCAAAAAAAATGGGTGGGTTTAATTTATAGTAGCATTGCTGAATGGAATTTGAGAAATAGTGTATCTTTTAATTTTCTTTCTTGTTTTTCCCTATAAAATGCATAGAAAAAGTAATTACTGTAAAAAAGTATCGCTCACAAAAAGACTAATTTATGGTGAGATAAAAACAAGATATAGATCATTCAGGTGTGAGAAGCATTGATAAAGTTATGGCCAAATGAATGGGAGGAGCTGAGGAGAAAGTAGCTCTTGGCGGTAAGAGTAAAAGGGCCTGTGGGCTGAAGTGGTTAATGTCCTGATTTTTTTTCAGACAGGACAAACTGCATCCGTTCTTCTTCCAGCTAACTCTTGAACTCGGAATGTACATGCTTGTGCCAGGCAGAGTCTCAGTTAAGTGAGGATTAAGAAAACAAAGGGGCAGATCTATTTGTCATAAATCAGCCAACATCCTCTCAAGACCCTATTTGGATGTCTTGTTTCAATTAAGGCATTGTAATGGCATGTACTTATGTTTCGACAAAAATCCAAGTATCCCCTTTTGATGTTGTATGTGTATGTAGCTGTGTGCTTCAACAGCTTGTCAGCATACAGGATTCCGGCTGAGGAAGGCTTCACAGCCAAACGCTCATTCTTTCATACCTCCCAACTTTTTGAGATGAGAAAGAGGGACACTTAAAGAGACACTGAAGCGGAAAAAAAAATATATGATATAATTAATTGGTTGCGTGGTGCGGATAATTACTAGAATATTAGAAGCCAAAAACAATATTCTCATTTTTATTTTCAGTTATATATTGTTTATCATAACAATGCATCATTCTCTAATATTTGCAGTTTACACGCTACTCAGCATTCTAAATGATTTCCCAGAGCAGGCCAGTGAACTTTTAACCTGGCCTGTGCAGAAGAAAAAACAATATAGTGACAGACAGTTGAGAAAACAAGCTTTAGAAGACAGAGCTCTCTGCAACTTTGAAAGTGGTGAAGCTCAATGGCTCTTTTGCATAGATAACAACTGAAGTTTCTTATCTCTTCCTGTACTGGAAACAATATTAGACTTATGTCTCTGCTCCTAATGTTTTATTTCTTAGCTGTACTACACATACAAATCATTATATCATTTTTTTTTCCGCTTCAGTGTCTCTTTCAGCCACACCCCTGCCAAACCCCTAACCACACCCCTGACACACACCTAGTCACACATACCATAAAGATTTCATAAGAAAAATATGTTGTTTTGTAATTAAAACCACGCTAGTCCTTTCTATCCTGGTCCATTTTCTTCATATTAACATTTGAAAAGAAGAAATACATCAATTTAAAGTATTGTTGCTGTCATGATGGAATAAAGTAATTGAGCTTACATCCTGCAGTGTGGTGCCGGTCCTTGAGTTGGAGATTGCGGTGACCCCTTGGATACTGGGGTGTGACCTAGGCACACCGTTGATTGCTCATTTTGGTGCTCCTGACCACCTTGGTTTCTTCATCAATTTAAAGTATGGGAATAAAGTTTAGAGTCAATAGAACACATTTTTTTTCAGTAGAATAATACATATATTTGCACAGGTCTGTACATAAGTCCTGCAGAGGGACACATGAGGAGGAAAGAGGGACAGAGCTCCCAAAGAGGGACTGTAGTGAGCAATGTTCTTTTAAGTTAGCCAATAAATGGTTTCATAACGATTCTAAACCTCTTGCTTTTACTGATGGCTAACACAGCAGAATACTTTTGTCATGAGAGGGTTAACTCTCCGCAGATCGGCTGTGTCACTGTTCTGCTGTGTGTGGCTCTTTAAGTATGACAAGACAGGGATAGGCGTGTCGTGACAGTAAAAGTAGATCTCTTAGTTTCAGGAAGTCGTACAGATCGCACAGAGCTGCTCAGCCTACGGATCCCGCGACAGGCTGCGAGTAACAGGTACGTGAGGATAGCCCCTGACTGTGTCTACAGATCGTCAGTGTCACACTGCCTCAACTTGCTGCAGATCCCAAATACAGTGACTCTACAACCAAATCCCCCCAGTCCTCCTCATCTGTCTCTTCCTAGCTCTGATTCACAGATATATACCCGTGTATGTTCATTCATGTGCTTTTCACTTACAAAGAATATTTATGTTATGCTAAACTCTATGTAAAGTTTACAAACTACAGTTGTATGTAATGTGTAAATTATATTATTATGTATTTATATAGCACGGACACCTTCCTCAGCACTTTACAGTCACTGACTGTCCTCAGAGGAGCTCACACTCTAATCCCTACCATAGTCATAGTCTAATGTCCTACCATATTAATTTATATTTATATAGCACTGCCATCTTCTGCAGCACATTACAGAGTACATAGTCATGTCACTGACTGTCCACAGAGGAGCTCACAATCTAATCCCATCATAGTCATAGTCTAATGTCCTACCATATTATTATTATGTATTTATATAGCACTGACATCTCCTGCAGCACATTACAGAGTACATAGCCATGTCACTGACTGTCCTCAGAGGAGCTCACAATCTAATCCTACCGTAGTCATAGTCTAATGTCCTACCATATTATTATTATGTATTTATATAGCACTGACATCTTCTCCAGCACATTACAGAGTACATAGTCATGTCACTGACTGTCCTCAGAGGGGCTCACAATCTAATCCTACCATAGTCATAGTCTAATGTCCTACCATATTATTATTATTATGTATTTATATAGCACTGACATCTTCTGCAGAACATTACAGAGCACATAGTCATGTCACTGACTGTCCTCAGAGGAGCTCACACTCTAATCCTACCATAGTCATAGTCTAATGTCCTACCATATTATTATTATTATGTATTTATATAGCACTGACATCTGCAGCACATTATAGAGTACATAGTCATGTCACTGACTGTCCTCAGAGGACCTCACACTCTAATCCTACCATAGTCACAGTCTAATGTCCTACCATATTATTATTATTATGTATTTATATAGCACTGACATCTGCAGCACATTATAGAGTACATAGCCATGTCACTGACTGTCCTCAGAGGAGCTCACAATCTAATCCTACCGTAGTCATAGTCTAATGTCCTACCATATTATTATTATGTATTTATATAGCACTGACATCTTCTCCAGCACATTACAGAGTACATAGTCATGTCACTGACTGTCCTCAGAGGGGCTCACAATCTAATCCTACCATAGTCATAGTCTAATGTCCTACCATATTATTATTATTATGTATTTATATAGCACTGACATCTTCTGCAGAACATTACAGAGCACATAGTCATGTCACTGACTGTCCTCAGAGGAGCTCACAATCTAATCCTACCGTAGTCATAGTCTAATGTCCTACCATATTATTATTATGTATTTATATAGCACTGACATCTGCAGCACATTATAGAGTACATAGTCATGTCACTGACTGTCCTCAGAGGACCTCACACTCTAATCCTACCATAGTCACAGTCTAATGTCCTACCATATTATTATTATTATGTATTTATATAGCACTGACATCTGCAGCACATTATAGAGTACATAGTCATGTCACTGACTGTCCCCAGAGGAGCTCACACTCTAATCCTACCATAGTCATAGTCTAATGTCCTATCATATTATTATTATGTATTTATATAGCACTGACATCTCCTGCAGCACATTACAGAGTACATAGTCATGTCACTGACTGTCCTCAGAGGAGCTCACACTCTAATCCTACCATAGTCATAGTCTAATGTCCTATCATATTATTATTATGTATTTATATAGCACTGACATCTCCTGCAGCACATTATAGAGTACATAGTCATGTCACTGACTGTCCCCAGAGGAGCTCACACTCTAATCCTACCATAGTCATAGTCTAATGTCCTATCATATTATTATTATGTATTTATATAGCACGGACATCTTCTGCAGCACATTACAGAGTACATAGTCATGTCACTGACTGTCCTCAGAGGAGCTCACTATCTCATCTATGTTATTTCCAGCATTTTGCCCTGCCTTTTGGGCCAGTAAAGGTGGCCAATAATAATACAATTTGCTGAACGATCGTTTACGAATGATTCTTCATATGAACTTGCATGAATGATCGTTTGGGATCACTAATAGACAAAGATATTGATCCGATTTCTGGATTTATTTCATTAATCTGATTGGATTGGTTAGGAGAGTTTTGTCCATTAGTGGTAGCAAAAGATTATTTCCGATCATTCATGCAAATTCACATGAAGAATTGTTTGTAAACGATCGTTCAGCACATTGTATCGTTAGATGCCACCTTTACTTTGATTCTTGTGTATGTATGCATGATGACATTAACAAACTTCTTCAGGGCTGGAACCCACTAGAGCGATTTTTTGAGCTTTAGGGAGCGCTTTAAATCACGAGCGATTTCCATAAACGCTCTGCTAATGTAAATAAATGTAACAAATTCCACAGTAGCGATTGCGATTAGCAAAATCACAATCGCAGGACATGCGGCATTTTGGGAGCGTTTGAGCATCAATGTAAAGTATTGAAGCGCTGGCAAATCGCTCATGAATCGCTACACATAGCACTTTGTGTGCGATTTTAAATTACTGCAAAATGTAAAAAAAAATAAAAATAATTTATGAATAGACAGGACCAATCAGAATTAAAATCGCTAATCGCAAATCGCTGGCAAAAAGCTTACACTTTTTAAAATCGCTCCCAAAATCGCCAGAAAATGCTCATGAAATCGCTTACTAAACGCTAATTGAAAACGCTAGCGATTGCGCTAGAGGTTTGTAGAGGGTTCTAAGCCTTATTGTGATTTAAGAAAAAACCCTAAAATATGGTTGGTGAATATGTGATTTTTGACGGTTGTAGTGACTGAGGGCGTATCGATTAAAAAGCTGCCAGGAGACATGGGCGCAGGATACAGCCGATATACGGCTCCCCCTGCTGGTGCACAAGTCCCGGCGGCAGTAATTACTATTCCCCCTCCAGGTCCACGTGGATGGTGAGGAATGATGTAATTCGGCTTCCAGCTATTGCTGACGGCCGAATTATAGTGTTTTATAAGTAACTTCAGGTCCGTCTTCTGACGGCGCCGATGTTACTCACTGTGTGCCGCTATAGACGTCATTCATATTACGGCCTATGGTGGCGCCGGCTGCGCCTAAAGCTTCCTGCGCTGGATTGCCAGTGTTCGGACTGAAGGTGTGAGGAGGAAGTTGGTTCCTTGTGTTGCTGTATGACTGGAAGTTTTCTGGGGTTTTCCTCATTCTCAGCCCAGAAAGCAGAGGTGAGATTCTACACATTCCAGAAGGCAGATGATACATTTCGTAAGCGAGTGCGTCTTGAGGCTCCGCCCCTTCTGGTTGGCGCAGTGTGCTGCATTCTGTGTAGATGTCCTGATATGATCACTGCAGGCAATGAGGCAGCATTATATTTACTAATATCTCTCAGTTACTTCTCCTCGATAGGCAAATTGGCAGGTGCCTGGGGCGTGGTGGGTGTCAAGGGGTTCAACTGCCACCTTCACTGACCTCTCTCCACGTCAGCTTACCAAAAGGACCCCACATCTACTACCCTACCTAGGGATCCATTACATCTTATTCCATCTCTGGTTCCCTACAGGGTTATTCCCAGAGATGGGTTAAGATGTGATGGGGCCCTAGGTAAGGTAGTTGATTTGAGGCCTCCCCTGTGGTCTTTTTGGTAAGCTGACGTGGAGAGAGGTCAGAGAAGGTGGCAGAGGGGCCCCTTGACACACATTAGGCCCCAGGCAACTGCCTAGGTTGCCTGGTGGATGATCCTGCTTTAGTCATTCCACCCAGAACTAAGATTTTAATGTTTGGTGGAATTTGGAGAGTAAAACCACCAGTTTCTTCTACCTCTCTGGTAATAAGTTATCTTTTCCTGAGTTCCCAGCTCTGCACACCTGCTGCATCCATCACAACAAGGGGCTCCCCCTCCACCTGCTGCATCCATTACAAGGGGCTCCCCTCCACCTGCTGCATCCATCACAAGGGGTTCCCTTCCACCTGCTGCATCCATCACAAGGGGCTCCCCTCCACCTGCTGCATCCATTACAAGGGGCTCCCCTCCACCTGCTGCATCCATCACAAGGGGTTCCCTTCCACCTGCTGCATCCATCACAAGGGGCTCCCCTCCACCTGCTGCATCCATCACAAGGGGTTCCCTTCCACCTGCTGCATCCATCACAAGGGGCTCCCCTCCACCTGCTGCATCCATCACAAGGGGTTCCCTTCCACCTGCTGCATCCATCACAAGGGGCTCCCCTCCACCTGCTGGATCATCCATTTATTGTATATTATGCTCAGTGTGATCGTATTGGTGGAGAGACCACAAGAGTGCGCTGGGAAAGGAGATACTGAAAGGAGATCTCAATAAGAGAGTACCCACCACATGTACAAACTGCTGAGCAGAGCCGGGACAAGGTCCTCCAGCACCCAAGGCTGAGATATCAAAGTGCACCCCTCCCCCATCCCTCCCACCCCAGCCGTCACACACTGATTGCTATTAGACTAAGAAGCGCCCCAGAGACCCCAACACCTGCCATGTGTCACCTTTTCTTATTTCTCTCTGCTTCAAACACAATAGGGGAATGATAGCGGAGTGAGTTGTGCGCCTCCTCCTACACTGCGCCCTGAGGCTGGAGCCTCTCTTGCCTCTGCCTGCCCTGCACCCCCCTCATACACTGCGCCCTGAGGCTGGAGCCTCTCTCGCCTGTCTCAGCCTGTGCCCCCTCCTACAATGCGCCCTGAGGCTGGAGCCTCTCTCGCCTCTGCCTCAGCCTGCCTCCTCCTACAATGCGCCCTGAGGCTGGAGCCTCTCTTGCCTCTGCCTCAGCCTGCCCCCTCCTACACTGCGCCCTGAGGCTGGAGCCTCTCTCGCCTCTGCCTCAGCCTGCCCCCTCCTACACTGCGCCCTGAGGCTGGAGCCTCTCTCGCCTCTGCCTCAGCCCCGCCCCCTCCTACACTGCGCCCTGAGGCTGGAGCCTCTCTCGCCTCTGCCTCAGCCCCGCCCCCTCCTACACTGCGCCCTGAGGCTGGAGCCTCTCTCGCCTCTGCCTCAGCCTGCCCCCTCGCGCCCTGAGGCTGGAGCCTCTCTCGCCTCTGCCTCAGCCTGCCCCCTCCTACAATGCGCCCTGAGGCTGGAGCCTCTCTCGCCTCTGCCTCAGCCTGCCCCCTCCTACACTGCGCCCTGAGGCTGGAGTCTCTCTCGCCTCTGCCTCGGCCTGCGGCACCTCCTACACTGCGCCCTGAGGCTGGAGCCTCTCTCGCCTCTGCCTCAGCCCGGCCCCTCCTACACTGCGCCCTGAGGCTGGAGCCTCTCTCACCTCTGCCTCGGTCCGGCCCTGCGCCCCCTCCTACACTGCGCCCTGAGGCTGGAACATCTCTCGCCTCTGCCTCGGCCCCGCTGCTGAGTAGCCCTCTAAACAATTACACAGCGATGTCAGGGGTCAGGTCTTTATGCTGAGTGCCCAGCGATATCGGAAGTGTAGACTTGGGTTAGGATGGGTGTATCGTTTGGGATCACAGGAAGGTGAAGGAGAAGGTTGGTACCACAGCAGGAGGTTAAGGGGTGGATGTTAAGACTAGGAATAATTGGGGGGTGGTTAGGATTAAACATCAGGCAGAGAAGGGGTAAGCTTAGGCAGTAGGTTAAAGTGGACCTGAACCCTTGTACAGGACAGAAGGAAAACATAGAGAAATGTATCCTGTATGAATTTAGATAGTTTAGCCTGTCTAATTCCCCCTCATGTATGTCTAATCACAAGTTGCAATTTGATCCCTCAGCTGTGTCAGCTGGCTACCATGCCATAGACGTAATTGGTAAACACAGGATGTTAACAATATATCTGCTTTCATGAAAGCAGGAAGTAGACACACTGCAGATTTATTGCAGGATTAGTATCAGCTGTAAGAAAGAAATGTTTTTTACGATTACACGGAATTATGCATACATTTTTGCAATTACGCCTATATGCAAATACCAATTCGTAATACAGATGACTTTGTATTAACATTTGTAATTATGCATGAATTTACGCGTAATTTCATGCCAACTTTGGTGGTTAATAGCACAGCCCCCATACAAGCTATTGCTACCACAATTTCCAACATATGTTAAGGAGAATTGTGGGTACAAGTTACAAAAATTTTTGAAAAGACCTTGCAGTTTTGGAGAAAATCTATTTTAAAACTGCAAAGAAAAATGGTTTTTAAACTCAGAAAAAATGAGTTTAAAAACCATTTTTCTGTGTGTTTTTAAAATAGACGTTCTCCAAAACGGCAAGGTCTTTTTGAACAATTCTTTATCCAGTTCAGCGCCGCAGTGCCGAAAATCTCATGCATCCGAGCAATGTTCACCTCCCATTCATTCACCTATAACTTTATCACTACTACTTATCACAATGAATTGATCTATATCTTGTTTTTTCCGCCACCAATTAGACTTTCTTTGGGGGGTACATTTTGCTAAGAGCCACTTTACTATAAATGCATTTTAACAGGAAGAATAAGAAAAAAACGGAAAAATTCATTATGTCTCAGTTTTTGGCCATTATAGTTTGAAATTAATATACGCTACCGTAATTAAAACGCATGTATTTTATTTGCCCATCTGTCCCGGTTATTACACCGTTTAAACGATGTCCCTATCACAATTTATGGTGCCGATATTTCATTTAGAAATAAAGGTGCATTTTTTTCAATTTGCGTCCATCACTATTTATAAGCTTATAATTTTAAATAATATAATAACATATTCTCTTGACATGCATAATTAAAAAGTTCAGACCCTTGGGTAACTATTTATGTTGTTTTTGTTTTTTTTTTATTGTTTTTTTTTTTTTAATAAAAAAAAGTGTATGTGGGTAATTTTTGGTGTGGGAGGGAAACTGCTAATTTTAAATGTAAAATTATATTTTTTTTAATCAAAAATGTATGTGGGTGCAGTTTACTATTTGGCCACAAGATGGCCACAGTGAAAAAAGTCCTGGATGCGAACGATCTCGCATCCAGGAACTAAAATGCTGGGGAAAAGTTTCCTGGGGGCAGAAATACCGCGCTCTCTGGAGGGAAAGCGTTGGTATTTCTGCGGGGAAGTTAGATCGGTGAATGGGAATTATATTCCCATTCACTGATCGGGGGGCTAGCGGCGGGCACGCGCCCGATCGCGCACCACGCAGGGAAAGCAGCAGTGCCTATCTGGACGAGGAAACTCGTCCAGATAGGCCGAACTGGTTATTTTCACTTATACCCACTATTCTCCTTAAAGAGACTCTGAAGCGAGGATACATTTTATTTTTTAACCTGTATTACTGTAAGTGACTATAACAGCTGCGAAACCGCCGCCATCCCGCGGCAAAACGAGGGGTTTATACCCCCCCAAAACCCCCCTGCAAAATCCACGACTTTCTTGGTCGTGGATTTTGCTGATCCTGGAGGCAGAGCTATGAGCTGCAGCTCTGCCTCCATGCATGTCAATCACCGCACGGATCTCCGCCTCTCCCCCGCCCCTCTCTGTGAAGGCAGATTGAGAAAGGCGCTTTACAGCGCTGCGTAATATGTTGGCGCTTTATAAAAACAAAATAAATAAATAAAATAAATAAAGGCGGGGAGAGGCCGCAATCAGCCGGGATTGACACGCGAAGAGGCAGAGATGCAGCCATTAGCTCTGCCTCATTCAGGAAGCACTCCCAGAACCTAGCAGAGGGGATTTGGAGGGTAAAGACCCCTCGTTTTGCCGCAGATTAGCAGCTGTTATGGTCATTAACAGTAATACAAGTTAAAAAAAAAGAATCTATCCTCACTTCAGTTTCTCTTTAACATACACTGGGATGTGAAAGTTTAGGCAACCTTGTTAATCGTCATGATTTTCCTGTATAAATCGTTGGTTGTTTTGATAAAAAATATGTCAGTTAAATATATGATATAGGAGAGACACACAGTGATATTTGAGAAGTGAGATGAAGTTTATTGGATTTACAGGAAGTGCGCAATTATGATTTAAACCAAATTAGGCAGGTGCATAAATTTGGGCACCACAAAAAAAAGAAATAAAATCAATATTTAGTAGATCCTCCTTTTGCAGAAATTACAGCTTCTCAACGCTTCCTGTAGGCTCCAATGAGAGTCTGGATTCTGCTTGAAGGTATTTTGGACCATTCCTCTTTACAAAACATCTCTAGTTCATTCAGGTTTGATGGCTTCCAAGCATGGACAGTTCTCTAACTCACACCACAGATTTTCAATTATATTCACTAACATTGCCATTCCAGAACATTGTACTTGTTCCTGTGCATGAATGCCTTAGTGGATTTTGAGCAGTGTTTAGGGTCGTTGTCTTGTTGAAAGATCCAGCCCGGCGCAGCTTCAGCTTTGTCACTGATTTCTGAACATTGGTCTCCAGAATCTGCTGATAGTGAGTGGAATCCATGCGTCCCTCAACTTTGACAAGATTCCCAGTCCCTGCACCGGCCACACAGCCCCACTGCATGATGGAACCACCACCATATTTTACTGTAGGTAGCAGGTGTTTTTTTCGGAATGCTGTGTTCTTTTTCCTCCATGCATAACGCCCCTTGTTATGCCCAAATAACTCAATTTTAGTTTCATCCGTCCACAGCACCTTATTCCAAAATGAAGCTGGCTTGTCCAAATGTGCTTTAGTATACCTCAAGCGGCTCTGTTTGTGCTGTGAGCAGGGAAAAGGCTTCCTCTGCATCACTCTCGCATAAAGTGCGCCGAATGGTTCAACGATGCACATTGACTCCATCTGCAGCAAGAGGATGTTGTAGGTCTTTGGTGCTGATCTGTGGGTTGACTCTGACTGTACTCACCATTTTTTGCTTCTGTTTATCCGAGATTTTTCCTGGTCTTCCACTTTGAGCCTTAACTTGAACTGAGCCTGTGGTTTTCTATTTCCTCAATATGTTCTTAACTGTGGAAACAGACAGCTGAAATCTCTGAGACAGCTTTCTGTATCCTTCCCCTAAACCATAATGGTGAACCATCTTTGTCTTCAGGTCATTTGAGAGTAGTTTTGAGACCCCCATGTTGCTACTTTTCAGAGAAAATTAAGTGGAGGGAAACTTACTATTGACCCCCTTAAATACTCTTTCTTATAATTGGATCCACTTGTGTATGTAGATCAGGGGTCACTGAGCTTACCAAGCCAATTTGAGTTCCAATAATTAGTTCTAAAGGTTTTGGAATCAATAAAATGACAAATTTATGCACCTGCCTAATTGTATTTAAACAATTATTGCACACTTTCTGTAAATCCAATAAACTTCATTTCACTTCTCAAATATCACTGTGTGTGTCTCCTATATGATATATTTAACTGACATTTTTTATCGTAACAACCAACCATTTATACAGGAAAATCATGACGATTAACAAGGTTGCCCAAACTTTCGCATCCCACTGTATTGTGGTAGCAATAGCATGTATGGGGGCTACGCTATTCACCGCAAAAACAGCTGTGTTTTAGCAGTACATTTGAAGGTTTCCAGCTTGGAGCATGAGGGACAGGTTGTGAGAGAGAGTTACAAGGGAAAGGTGATGCTCGTGAGAAGTCCTGGATGCAGGGGAGAGAGGAGGTGACTAAGCTAGAGGACAAGAGGGTCTCCTGGGAGGAGAAAAGGTTCAGGTGGGATGGTATCTGGAGATTAATGAGAAAATGTATGGAGGTGACAATGTAGATAGAGCTAGATTCAGTAAACCGTGATATAAACCGCGATTAAACCGTGATTAAGTAAACCGTGATTCAGTAAACCGCACGGAAAATTCACGATTACGCACGAAAAACCATTACGCACGTTATAACACGCGCCAAATGCTAGCACGACCGTTATATCAGTTTTCACGATTTAGTGAATCAAGCCCATGGTGTGAGTTTAAACTGGATCTACTGGGTAATAGGTAGCCAGTGGAGAGATTAGCAGAGAGGAGCGGGAGGAGAGGTGGATGAGGCAGGCAGCAGAGGTCAGTAGGGATTGGCAGAGAGGAGCAGCATCAGAGGAGCGGGAGCAGAGGTGGATAAGATGAGCAGCAGAGGTCAATAGGGAGTGGCAGAGAGGGGCAGCACTAGAGGAGCTGGAGGAGAGGTGGATGAGATGGGCAGCAGAGATCAGTAGTGATTGGCAGAGAGGGGCAGCATCAGAGGAGCAGGAGGAGAGGTGGATGATGCGGGCAGCAGAGGTCAGTAGGGATTGGCAGAGAGGGGCAGCATTAGAGGAGCAGGAGGAGAGGTGGATGATGCGGGCAGCAGAGGTCAGTAGGGATTGGCAGAGAGGGGCAGCATCAGAGGAGCAGGAGGAGAGGTGGATGATGCGGGCAGCAGAGGTCAGTAGGGATTGGCAGAGAGGGGCAGCATCAGAGGAGTGGGACAAGAGGTGGATGATGCAGGCAGCAGAGGTCAGTAGTGATTGGCAGAGAGGGGCAGCATCAGAGGAGTGGGACGAGAGGTGGATGATGCGGGCAGCAGAGGTCAGTAGTGATTGGCAGAGAGGAGCAGCATCAGAGGAGTGGGACGAGAGGTGGATGATGCGGGCAGCAGAGGTCAGTAGGGATTGGCAGAGAGGGGCAGCATCAGAGGAGCAGGAGGAGAGGTGGATGATGCGGGCAGCAGAGGTCAGTAGGGATTGGCAGAGAGGGGCAGCATCAGAGGAGCAGGAGGAGAGGTGGATGATGCGGGCAGCAGAGGTCAGTAGGGATTGGCAGAGAGGGGCAGCATCAGAGGAGTGGGACGAGAGGTGGATGATGCAGGCAGCAGAGGTCAGTAGTGATTGGCAGAGAGGGGCAGCATCAGAGGAGTGGGACGAGAGGTGGATGATGCGGGCAGCAGAGGTCAGTAGGGATTGGCAGAGAGGGGCAGCATCAGAGGAGCAGGAGGAGAGGTGGATGATGCAGGCAGCAGAGGTCAGTAGGGATTGGCAGAGAGGGGCAGCATCAGAGGAGTGGGACGAGAGGTGGATGATGCGGGCAGCAGAGGTCAGTAGTGATTGGCAGAGAGGGGCAGCATCAGAGGAGCAGGAGGAGAGGTGGATGATGCGGGCAGCAGAGGACCAAATGCTAGCACGACCGTTATATCAGTTTTCACGATTTAGTGAATCAAGCCCATGGTGTGAGTTTAAACTGGATCTACTGGGTAATAGGTAGCCAGTGGAGAGATTAGCAGAGAGGAGCGGGAGGAGAGGTGGATGAGGCAGGCAGCAGAGGTCAGTAGGGATTGGCAGAGAGGAGCAGCATCAGAGGAGCGGGAGCAGAGGTGGATAAGATGAGCAGCAGAGGTCAATAGGGAGTGGCAGAGAGGGGCAGCACTAGAGGAGCGGGAGGAGAGGTGGATGAGATGGGCAGCAGAGATCAGTAGTGATTGGCAGAGAGGGGCAGCATCAGAGGAGCAGGAGGAGAGGTGGATGATGCGGGCAGCAGAGGTCAGTAGGGATTGGCAGAGAGGGGCAGCATTATAGGAGCAGGAGGAGAGGTGGATGATGCAGGCAGCAGAGGTCAGTAGGGATTGGCAGAGAGGGGCAGCATCAGAGGAGCAGGAGGAGAGGTGGATGATGCGGGCAGCAGAGGTCAGTAGGGATTGGGAGAGAGGGGCAGCATCAGAGGAGTGGGACGAGAGGTGGATGATGCAGGCAGCAGAGGTCAGTAGTGATTGGCAGAGAGGGGCAGCATCAGAGGAGTGGGACGAGAGGTGGATGATGCGGGCAGCAGAGGTCAGTAGTGATTGGCAGAGAGGAGCAGCATCAGAGGAGTGGGACGAGAGGTGGATGATGCGGGCAGCAGAGGTCAGTAGGGATTGGCAGAGAGGGGCAGCATCAGAGGAGCAGGAGGAGAGGTGGATGATGCGGGCAGCAGAGGTCAGTAGGGATTGGCAGAGAGGGGCAGCATCAGAGGAGTGGGACGAGAGGTGGATGATGCGGGCAGCAGAGGTCAGTAGTGATTGGCAGAGAGGGGCAGCATCAGAGGAGCAGGAGGAGAGGTGGATGATGCGGGCAGCAGAGGTCAGTAGGGATTGGCAGAGAGGGGCAGCATCAGAGGAGTGGGACGAGAGGTGGATGATGCGGGCAGCAGAGGTCAGTAGGGAGTGACAGAGAGGAGCAGCATCAGAGGAGTGGGACGAGAGGTGGATGAGGTGGGTAGCAGAGGTCAGTAGGGATTGGCAGAGAGGGGCAGCAGGGAGGAGAGGTGCATAAGACAGGCAGCAGAGGTCAGTAGGGAGTGGCAGAGAGGGGCAGCACTAGAGGAGTGGGAGGAGAGGTGGATGAGATGGGCAGCAGAGATCAGTAGGGATTGGCAGAGAGGGGCAGCATCAGAGGAGCGGAAGGAGAGGTGGATGAGATGGGCAGCAATAGTCAGTACTGATTGGCAGAGAGGGGCAGCAGGGAGGATAAGTGCATAAGACAGGCAGCAGAGGTCAGTAGGGAGTGACAGAGAGGAGCAGCATCAGAGGAGTGGGAGCAGAGGTGGATAAGATGAGCAGCAGAGGTCAGTAGGGAGTGGCAGAGAGGGGCAGCAGGATGGAGTGGAGCATAAGACAGGCAGCAGAGGTAAGTAGGGAGAGGGGCGGCATCAGAGGAGCAGGAACAGAGGTGGATGAGGCAGGCAGCAGAAGTCAGTAGGGATTGGCAGAGAGGGGCAGCATCAGAGGAGCGGGAGGAGAGGTGGATGAGGCAGGCAGCAGAGGTCAGTAGGGATTGGCAGAGAGGGGCAGCATCAGAGGAGCGGGAGAAGAGGTGGATGAGGAAGGCAGCAGAGGTCAGTAGGGATTGGCAGAGAGGGGCAGCATCAGAGGAGCGGGAGGAGAGGTGGATGAGGCAGGCAGCAGAGGTCAGTAGGGATTGACAGAGAGGGGCAGCATCAGAGGAGCGGGAGGAGAGGTGGATCATGAGGCAAGCAGTAGGCATTGGAAGAGAGGGGCTGCCTCAGATGAGCGGGAGGAAGAAGCAGCAGAAGAGGTCAGTAGGCACTGGAGAGGTGCCAGTGTGGTTTTTGGTAGACTGAGAGTAGGGTGTTACAGTTGTCAACACAGGCTATGATCAGAGCATGTAGCAGCATTTTAATAGCCTCCTGTGAGGGAAGAAATGGGTGTAAGAAAAGCATGAACATTAGTTAGTTGTAAAGGTTGGATTTAATTATATGAAGTAGGTAGAATTGGGCAAAGGTCAGATGTCTCAAAAGTACCTTAAAACAGGATATTGAAGGGAAATTACAGACAGAAACACCACCAATAACTCCTAAATCTGAGGTCTGACGGGCACTGAGCTGAATTGATGAAGTCCATGTACCCAAGGCCTTGGAAATGTTATATTAGTGACTATTTTGTATCTTTCATGCAGAATGGAGGAACATGGAGAAGTGACAGAAGATCTCAAAGATCAAAAGCCACATTTTTCTTTTGGGGTGATAGCAGACATCCAGTACGCCAACAAACCCAATGGACCGAGCCACTGGAAGACCATGCGATACTATCAGCAAAGCCTCCACCACCTCCAGGAGGCCATTGAAGAGTGGAACCAGGAGGAGCCTCCACCCCAGTTTGTGCTGCAGCTCGGCGATATTATCGATAGTTTCAACAGACGTTATGGTTTGTCGCAAGAGGCCCTCGGGGTGGTTCTAAAACATGTTAGCCAAGCAAAAATGCCTTTTCACCACATTTGGGGGAACCATGAGCTCTACAACTTTAACCGGGACTCTCTGAGAGAGTCAAGACTCAATACTGAACCAGTTCAGGAGAAGCAGGGCGATGAGTGTGGGGGAAGCCACAGCGAAAACCCAAACAATGCCGATTATTATGCCTATCACTTCAGTCCTCACTCCAAGTTCTGCTTCATCTTAGTTGACACCTACGACTTAAGCGTTCTCGGCAGAAGGCAGGACTGTCAGCGGTATCTTGATTCCTGGGACTTCGTTGACCAAGTTATGGAAGACCAAAATGGTATGTAGATGAGGCGAATGTCAGGTCAGCTAAAGATGGCCAAACATTAGCCAGTGCGCTATAAGTAAATACTTACAGCACAGTTATAACTGTTTCACAGCTAATTAACCACTTAAGGACCGCAGTCCTTTCACCCCTTAAGGACCAGAGCCTTTTTTCCATTCAGACCACTGCAGCTTTATTGGTTTATTGCTCAGTCATACAAGCTACCATCTAAATGAATTTTACCTCCTTTTCTTGTCACTAATACAGCTTTCTTTTGGTGCTATTTGATTGCTGCTGCGATTTTTACTTTTTATTATATTCATCAAAAAAGACATGAATTTTGGCAAAAAAATGATTTTTTTAACTTTCTGTGCTGACATTTTTCAAATAAAGTAAAATTTATGTATACATGCAGCTCGAAAAATGTGGACAAACATGTTTTTGATAAAAAAAAAACCCATTCAGTGTATATTTATTGGTTTGGGTAAAAGTTATAGCGTTTACAAACTATGGTGCAAAAATTGAATTTTCCCATTTTGAAGCATCTCTCTCATTTCTGAGCACCTGTCAGGTTTCATGAGGTGCTAGAATTCCAGGATAGTATAAATACCCCCCAAATGACCCCATTTTGGAAAGAAGACACCCCAAAGTATTCACTAAGAGGCATGGTGAGTTCATAGAAGATTTTATCTTTTGTCACAAGTTAGCGGAAAATGACACTTTGTGACAAAAAAAATAAATAAAAAAAAGTTTCCATTTCTGCTAACTGGTGACAAAAAAAAATGAAATCTGCCACGGACTCACCATGCCCCTCTCTGAATACCTTGAAGTGTCTAGTTTCCAAAATGGGGTCATTTGTGGGGTGTGTTTACTGTCCTGGCATTTTGGGGGGTGCTAAATTGTAAGCACCCCTGTAAAGCCTAAAGGTGCTCATAGGACTTTGGGCCCCTTAGCGCACCTAGGCTGCAAAAGAAATGTCACACATGTGGTATCGCCTTACTCAGGAGAAATAGTATAATGTGTTTTGGGGTGTATTTTTACACATACCCATGATGGGTGGGAGAAATATCTCTGTAAATGAGATTTCTTTTGATTTTTTTACACACAATTGTCCATTTACAGAGATATTTCTCCCACCCAGCATGGGTATGTGTAAAAATACACCCCAAAACACATTATACTACTTCTCCTGAGTACGGCGATACCACATGTGTGACACTTTTTTGCACCCTAACTGCGCTAAGGGGCCCAAAGTCCTATGAGTACCTTTAGGATTTCACAGGTCATTTTGAAGCATTTATTTTCTAGACTACTCCTCACGGTTTAGGGCCCCTAAAATGCCAGGACAGTATAGGAACCCTACAAGTGACCACATTTTAGAAAGAAGACACCCCAAGGTATTCCGTTAGTAGTATGGGGAGTTCATAGAAGATTTCTTTTTTTTTTTCACAAGTTAGCGGAAATTGATTTTTATTGTTTTTTTCACAAAGTGTCATTTTCCACTAACTTGTGACAAAAAATAAAATCTTCTATGAATTCCCCATACACCTAATTGAATACCTTGGGGTGTCTTATTTCTAAAATGGGGTCACTTGTGGGGTTCCTATAATGCCCTGGCATTTTAGGGGCCCTAAACCGTGAGGAGTAGTCTAGAAACCAAATGCCTCAAAATGACCTGTGAAATCCTAAAGGTACTCATAGGACGTTGGGCCTCTTAGCGCACCTAGGTTGCAAAAAAGTGTCACACATGTGGTATCGCCGTACTCAGGAGAAGTAGTATAATGTGTTTTGGGGTGTATTTTTACACATACCCATGCTGGGTGGGAGAAATATCTCTGTAAATTAAAATGTTTTGATTTTTTTACACACAGTTGTCCCTTTACAGAGATATTTCTCCCACCCAGCATGGGTATGTGTAAAAATACACCCCAAAACACATTATACTACTTCTCCTGAGTATGGCGATATCACATGTGTGACACTTTTTTGCAGCCTAGGTGCGCTAAGGGGCCCAACGTCCTATTCACAGGTCATTTTGAGGCATTTGGTTTCTAGACTACTCCTCACGGTTTAGGGCCCCTAAAATGCCAGGGCAGTATAGAAACCCTACAAGTGACCCCATTTTAGAAAGAAGACACCCCAAGGTATTCCGTTAGGTGTATGGTGAGTTCATAGAAGATTTTATTTTTTGTCACAAGTTAGTGGAAAATGACACTTTGTGAAAAAAAACAATACAAATCAATTTCCGCTAACTTTTGACAAAAAATAAAATCTTCTATGAACTCGTCATACATCTAACGGAATACCTTGGGGTGTCTTCTTTCTAAAATGGGGTCACTTGTGGGGTTCCTATACTGCCCTGGCATTTTAGGGGCCCAAAACCACGAGGAGTAGTCTGGAAACCTAATGCCTCAAAATGACTGTTCAGGGGTATAAGCATCTGCAAATTTTGATGACAGGTGGTCTATGAGGGGCCGAATTTTGTGGAACCGGTCATAAGCAGGGTGGCTTCTTAGATGACAGGTTGTATTGGCACTGAAGTGCAGGAATGTTCTCAAATCGTGACCTGGACATGGCAATTAAGTCGTACCAGCAGTAATCAGAAAAAAAATTTCTGTCACTGTGGTGGGGCGGGTGAGGGTTTGGCCGGGTAATCAGAAGCCCGCAGGGGGCATATTAGGGCCTGATCTGATGGGTAGCAGTGACAGGGGATGACGGGGTGGTTGATAGGTGATCAGTAGGTGATTACAGAGGAGAATATATGCAAGCAATGCACTGGCGAGTTGATCAGAGGAGGTCTGGGGGGCTAATTGAGGGTGTGGGCGGGTGATTGGGTGCCTGCAAGGGGCAGATTAGTGTCTGATCTGATGGGTAGCAGTGACAGTTGGTGACGGGGTGATTGATGGGTGATCAGTGGATGATTGGAGGGGAGAACAGATGTAAACAATGCACTTTCGGAGGTGATCTGAGGGTGGGTCTGCACGCAATCTGAGGGTGTGGGTGGGTGATCAGGTGCCCACAAAAGGCAGGTTAGGGTCTGATCTGATGGGTGGCAGTGACAGGTGGTGACAGGGGGTGATTGACAGGTGATCAGTGGGTGATTATAGGGAAGAATAGATGTATACAGTACACAGGGGGGAGGGTCTAGGGAGGATCTGAGGGTGTGGGGGGGGGGGTGTTCAGGAGCCCCCAGGGGGCAGTTTAGGACCTAATCTAAAAAATAGCGTTGAGATAGTGACAGGGAGTGATTAATGGGTGATTAGGGGGGTGATTGGGTGCAAACAGGTGTCTGAGGGGTGGGCAGGGGGGGTCTGATGGGTGCAGTGGGCGATCAGGGGGCAGGATCAGTGTGCTTGGGTACTTACTAGGAGGGCTGCAACCTGCCCTGGTGGTCCCTCAATCACTGGGACCACCAGGGCAGGAGGCAGCCTGTATAATACGCTTTGTATACATTACAAAGCGTATTATCCGCTTTACATGCGGCAGATCGGGGGTTAACAACCCGCCGCCTCTGCTAATTGGCTGGAGGGTTGACGTCGCGGGCGGGCACATCCAGCGTGCGATCCCCGGCCAGCTAGCCCGCAACGAGCCGCCGCCGATCGGCGTATTGCGGTCGTTGCGGGCTCCACTTTGCCGCCGCGTAGGGGCGGTCAGCAAGTGGTTAAAATCACAATCCAGTAAAATATATATAGATCTATATATATATATATATATATAGATCTATATATATATATATATATATATATATATATATATATATAGATCTATCTATATATATAGATCTATCTATATATATAGATCTATCTATATATATAGATCTATCTATATATATAGATCTATCTATATATATAGATCTATCTATATATATAGATCTATCTATATATATAGATCTATCTATATATATAGATCTATCTATATATATAGATCTATCTATATATATAGATCTATCTATATATATAGATCTATCTATATATATAGATCTATATATATATAGATCTATCTATATATATAGATCTATCTATATATATATATAGATCTATATATATATATATAGATCTTTATATATATATCTATATATAGGTGGTTGGGGGGAGATCTGGATATAAAAAAGATTTTTTTTTACACTAAAATCGCACAGCCTGTCATGGCTGCAGGCTGTGCGTCTCTCCCTGTCACACAAGATCCACAGTGACAGGGAGAGGGAGGCGGAGAGGGAGGCGGAACGGCAACTATGTTGCCTTTCGGAGGGTGATCGCTGTGATTGGCTCACAGCGATCACACGGCAGGGAGCCAATCAGTGACGGCTCCTGCCGATACCCGGAAGCCTTAGCTGTCATAAGACAGCTAAGTGCAGCCGGTTCGGTGCGCGCGATCGCGGCGGGGAGCGGCGGCGCCGGTGATAGAGATCTACGCCCTGCCAGCCAGGAGCCCATCAAAACAGGGCGTAGATCTCTATCACCTCGGTCCTTAAGTGGTTAAACTGTGTGCATAACCCACCTGAATTAGTGGTGTCTACAGAAATGTTAGGAGGCGCTCACACAGAGATCAAAAAATTCAAAGCCTTTGTTGACCTCTGTATTGCTATGCCCCCCACTCACATGATGAGGAGCCGGCCCCCACTCATATGATGAGGAGCCGGCCCCAACACACATGACGAAGGAGCCAGCCCCCACTGATATGATGTGGAGCCAGCCCCCACTGACCTAACAAGCAGACAGCCCCGCTGACACGACGAGGAGCCGGCCCCCGCTGACACGACGAGGAGCCGGCCCCCGCTGACACGACGAGGAGCCGGCCCCCGCTGACACGGCGAGGAGCTAAAATCATTGCCCATTCTTCTTTGCAAAACAGCTCCAGCTCAGTCACATTAGATGGACAGCGTTTGTGAACAGCAGTTTTCAGATCTTGCTACAGATTCTCGATTGGATTTAGATCTGGACTTTGACTGGGCCATTCTAACACATGAATATGTTTTGTTGTAAACCATTCCATTGTTGCCCGGGCTTTATGTTCAGGGTCATTGTCCTGCTGGAAGGTGAACCTCCGCCCCAGTCTCAAGTCTTTTGAAGACTCCAAGAAGTCTTCTTACAAGATTGCCCTGTATTTGGCTCCATCCATCTTCACATCAACTCTGACAAGCTTCCCTGTCCCTGCTGAAGAGATGCACCCCCGAGCATGATGCTGCCACCACCATATTTGACAGTGGGGATGGTGTGTTCTGAGTGATGTGCAGTGTTAGTTTTCCGCCACACATAGCGTTTTGCATTTTGGCCAAAAAGTTCAACTTTGGTCTTATCTGACCAGAGCACCTTCTTCCACATGTTTGCTGTGTCCCCCATATGGCTTGTGGCAAACTGCAAACGGGACTTCTTATGCTTTCTGCTAACAATGGCTTTCTTCTTGCCACTCTTCCATAAAGACCAACTTTGTGCAGTGCACGACTAATAGTTGTCCTATGGACAGATTCCCCCACCTGAGCTGTAGATCTCTGCAGCTCGTCCAGAGTCACCATGGGCCTCTTGACTGCATTTCTGATCAGCGCTCTCCTTGTTTGGCCTGTGAGTTTAGATGGACGGCCTTGTCTTGGTAGGTTTACAGTTGTGCCATACTCCTTCCATTTCTGAATGATCGCTTGAACAGTGCTCCGAGGGATGTTCAAGGCTTTGGAAATCTTTTTGTAGCCTAAGCCTGCTTTAAATTTCTCAATAATGTTATCCCTGACCTGTCTGGTGTGTTCTTTAGACTTCATGGTGTTGTTGCTCCTCTGAGGCCGTCACAGAACAGCTGTATTTGTACTGACAGATTACACACAGGTGCACTCTATTTAGTCATTAGCACTCATCAGGTAATGTCTATGGGCAACTGACTGCACTCAGACCAAAGGGGGCTTAATAATTACGCACACCCCACTTCTCAGTTATTTGTAAAAAATGTTTGGAATCATGTATGATTTTCGTTCCACTTCTCACATGTACACCACTTTGTATTGGTCTTTCATGTGGAATTCCAATAAAATTGATTCATGTTTGTGACAGTAATGTGACAAAATGTGGAAAACTTCAAGGCTGCCGAATACTTTTGCAAACCACTGTATATAGCTTTTGCATTCAAAAACTTAAAGAGGAGACCCATTGAAAATAATGTAATAAAAAAGTGCTTAATTTTTACAAAAATTATGTATACATGATTTAGTCAGCGGTTTCCCCATTGTAAAATCTTTCCTCTCCCTGATTTACATTCTGACATTTATCACATGGTGACATTTTTACTGCTGGCAGGTGATGTCACTGGAAGGAGACGCTGCTTGCTTTTTTTGGCAGTTGGAAACAGCTGTATTTCCCACAATGCAACAAGGCTCCCACAGTGTGATGTTAGCACCATGGTCCTGACATCACATTTAATTACACCACATGAAACAAGGTTTTAGCTGCACCGGGAAGGGGGGATGGGGGTGTACAGCCATGAATTACACTGACCTGAGCATTTTCCTCTCATATTCCTGCAGGTTTGGATGACAGACACTTGGTGGAGTTTAATGGTGGAATGGGGGCGGAGCAGCTGTCCTGGCTGGATGAACGGCTCGGTTACTGCGACAGACACGATGAGAGGGCGATTGTAGCCGGTACGTACCGCCAGCGAATGTTAGGTCATTACACCGGACTTGGGGCACAGTCACATTTCATCTTTAGCGTCAGTTTAACAACAGCTGCGTTCTTCTCAGGTGTGGTCTCCATGAAAAGCAGCCTTAAAGGGAACCTATACTGAACATAAAAAAAATATCCCAGAGGCACTATAATATACACGCTACCTGAGAGTTACTGTTTGTGCCCTGTTTTATTGCCTGATGAAGCGGGCTTGGTCCTGTGAAACGCATTGCATCTATTGGGGTACTAATAAAGTGTTTATATCAGACAAGTAGTCTAGTCTGCTTTCGGAGGCAAGTCCCCCACTGCCTCCCCAGCATATTTTAACCACTTAAGCCCTCAGTCGTTTTCACTTTATGCATCCGAGCAATGTTCACCTCCCATTCATTAGCCTATAACTTTATCACTACTTATCACAATGAACTGATCTATATCTTGTTTTTTCCGCCACCAATTAGGCTTTCTTTGGGGGGTACATTTTGCTAAGAGCCACTTTACTGTAAATGCATTTTAACAGAAAGAATAAGAAAAAAACTGAAAAAATTCATTATTTCTCAGTTTTCGGCCATTATAGTTTTAAATTATGTCCCTATCACAATGTATGGCGACAATATTTTAGTTGGAAATAAAAGAGCATTTTTTCAGTTTTTCATCCATCACTATTTACAAGCTTATAAAAAAAATAGAAATATTTCATCTTTACATAGATATTTAAAAAGTTTACACCCTTAGGTAAATATTTATGTGTTGTTTTTTTTTTATTGTAATTTTTTTTTTATTATTATTAAACATTTTATGTGGGTATTTTTGGGAGGGTGGGATGTAAATAGTGTTTGATTTGGGGAAATATTTGTGTATTGTAATTTGTATTACTTTTATATGTAGTTTTACTTTTTGGCCACAAGATGGCAACCTTGAGTTTGTTTACATGACGTCACTCTAAGCGTACAATGTACGCTTAGAGGGACATAGAGTCAGAAAAAGTGAAGCTTCCGAGAGAAGCTGTCGCTTTTTCTGCGGGGGACAGGAATCAGTGATCGGGCACCATAGCCCGATTCATTGATTCCTGGGCTAATGAATCCGCGGCCGGGAGTGCGCGATCGGCCGCGGGAGCGCGCATGTCCTCCTTGACGTTTTTATACGTCAAGGAGGACAAAGTGGTTAAAACTTGTAATTATTGTTTTCATTCTGCTGGCGCCTCTGTACATCAAAGACATTATAGTGTCCACCCTTGGTGGAAGGGGGACCCACCCCTACCGTTCTTCTATCTACAGAGAGCGACTTCTTAACCCTGAGTGAGGACAGGTCTAATCTCCTCACCTGCATTCTCAGTGGTTGCCTCAGCGGTAACCCTTGTTTGTGTTTAGGGCTCTGCCTGTGACATGGGAGACCAGGGTTTGAATCCTGGCTAGGGTCAGTACCTATTCATTAAGGAGTCCTTGGGCAAGACTCCCCAACACTGCAGGATGGCCTCTTAGTGGCTGCAGCTATTGAGCGCTTTGAGTCCAACAGGAGAAAAACACTATACAGATGTTAAGATTATTGTTTTGATTTACCGCATGCTTACTGCTGAAATACCACACTTTTTTCTGCACTTTCCACACATTCTAACGCATTTTCGGAAAAATTGCAGAAAAATGGTCGCATGCGGAAAAATCTTTCAGAATTGAAAAAAACAAACAAAAAAAAAAAACTGAAAGACAGTCAGATCATTAGCCTTTTTCTTGTAGAGAATGATGTCAGCGGTCTCTGTAGTCCGCCAGCTCATAACACTGCGATATTCTGTGTTTCAGGTCACGTTCCCGTCCATCCTAAGGCGAAACGTAGCGACTGCTTGGCGTGGAACTACAGAGACATCCTGCGGGTGCTGCAGTCACACCGCAGTGTGGTGGCATACTTTGCAGGCCACGACCACAGCGGAGGCTACCACCTGGACTCCCGTGGCATCCATCACATCACCATGGAGGGGGTGGTGGAGTCCCCGCCGGACTCCAATGCGTTTGGGACGGTGGACGTGTACGAGGACAGGATGGTCCTGCGGGGGAGGGGGAGGGTGAGGAGTCGCCATCTGATGTTTTCGGAGAAAAGGCGGCTGGAGGAACCTCTCGTGTCTCTCCGCTGAGAAATGAGGGGGAATATCCAACATGGAGGGATGTGTCTCCCTGCTGATAGGAGCATTGGGATAGGTCTCTGCTGCAGTATGCTGTTCTAGGGGACATCCGGGTAATGGAGATATGGAGGATAAGTGGTTAGCAATGTTACCTTGCAGCAGTGGAGTATTAAAGAATCCCCGAGGTGACATGTGACATGATGAGATAGACATGTGTATGTACAGTGCCTAGCACACAAATAACTATGCTGTGTTCCTTTTTTTCTTTCCCTGCCTGGAAGAGTTAAACATCAGGTATGCAAGTGACAGTTTCTGTCTGGGTTGGACTGGGTCGGACTATAGCATAACCCTCACTGATTAGTAATTACAGCCATTAAACACTTTCCTAGCAGAAAATGGCTTCTAAAAGCAGTAAAGAGATAAAAAGGGTCAATAGTTCATAGATTTTAGCTCTGACATACTTCAATGAAGGTGTCATTGAGCAGAGACAATGAAACAATAAAAACTTAAAATCTAGATTAAAATATAAAATAAAACTGTGGGATATCTAAAAAAGTTATTTTTAGGAGACTGAGAATAGATGCAATTGTTTTTCTCATCAGTTTTATTTTCACCTCGTAAGTCCTTTAACTGTGTTCCTAGCCATAATTTGCACAGGTGTCCTCCAGGGGGTGCTAGGACTAGGAGTCCAGGGACACAGGATTTGGGCAACTGAATACCATTTATAGTCAGGGCATTGGTATAGAGCACTTATTATTCTGTATTAGCTATGCAATGATCCATAACCTATTACCCAGCTATCCTCAACCAATCAGCTTCTGTTTCCTGACACCTGACTCTCACCTATGTCCTCTAACGTACACTAGCGACGACAGAACATAAAGCTTTAGCACTTGCAAACGCGTTCGCAAATTTACCGCAAAAGTTCGCAAACCGACCGTTCACGTCAAGTTCCATAGACTTTAATGGGCAGGTGAACTTAAAGAGGAACTCCAGCCTAAACAAACATACTGTTATTAAGTTACATTAGTTAATTAAAATAGATAGGTAATATAATCTCTTACCCACACTGTTTTAAAAGAACAGGCAAATGTTTGATTTCATGATGGCAGCCATCTTTTTGGTTGAAAGGAGGTGACAGGGAGCATGAGACACAGTTCCAACTATCCTGTGTCCTGAGCACCTCTCCCAGTTGCTAGGCAACATGAACAACATAGGAAATCCCATCATGCTTTGCACAGCATCAGGCGAAAAAACCCCGGGCTTTTTTTCTTTAAAGGGTGGAGCTTAGCTAAAAATGCAGCTAAAAATTATGTTTTGGTAAGAAAAGCAAAGTTCTGATGCTGTGAAACTGTTAAAGAAACACCAAACCTTTTCAGATCTGCTGAGTAGATTTTTAGTCCGGAGGTTCACTTTAAACTATAAGGGCATCTCCGGAGCCACAGTTTCTTTAAAGAGTCTGAAGTGTCCCAAATTAACTCTTTTTATTTCAGAGTCGTCTTGAGCAGTAATAACACAGATAATTTGCCGCATCCCCGCGTCCATACGAGGCTTTATCCTCCCCCCTCCCTGTAATCCCCAGGGCAAAATCCTCCGGTACTTCCTGTCCATTCAATCACCGCCGAACGCCGCCTCTCCCCGCCCCTCTCAGTCTTCTTTCACTGAGAGGGGCGGGGGGAGAGGCGGCGATCAGCGTTGATTGAATGGACTGGAGGCGGATCTACAGCCCAAAGCTCTACCTCCCCTGGGCAGCAAAATCTGCAACTTTGAAAGTCGTAGAATTTTGCCCCAGGGGGGATAAAGACTTCATAGGGCCGCGGGTATGCAGCAAATCATCTTTGCCATTACTGCTCAAGAGGATTTTCCTATCGTAACTTTAAAATCGATTTTCTCTAAACCTAGAAGGTGTTTTTGAAAAAGAAAAATCATCTTGTTCCCACTGTCTCCCTTAACACACCCTGCAAATTGGGCTTTTCTATTAACCGCTAAAGTCGGCATCGATTGACCTTAATGTTAAATGTGAACGCAAACGCTTGACAAAACAGCTTGCATTAAATGCGAACAGCCAACAGCCGGCATTCGCCGGGAACCGTCCGCCTGTGTACTGTTTAGGCCATCACTAATGTACACCTCTTCCTGATCCCTAACCCACTCCTCCCCTACTCAATGTAAGCCCCTCCCTGAAACCTAACCTGCTCCTCCCCCACTCAATGTAAGCCCTTCCCTGAAACCTAACCCGATCCTCACCCACTAAATGTAAGCCCCTCCCTGAAACCTAACCTGCCCCTCCCCACTCAATGTAATCCCTTCCCTGAAACCTAACCTGCCCCTCCCCCACTCAATATAATCCCCTCCCTGAAACCTAACCTGCCACTCCCCCACTCAATGTAAGCCCCTCCCTGAAACCTAACCCGCTCCTCACCCACTCAATGTAAGCCCCTCCCTGAAACCTAACCTGCCCCTCCCCTACTCAGTGTAATACCTTCCCCAGGGCCGGAACTTGCATGAAGCAGCCTGAATCACATGATTCAGAGTGGCAGCTAGAGATGGTCTGAACAGTTCGCCTGTGAACTTCCGCTTTTCGCATTCGCAGCAAACAGTGAACATTTGGCGTGTTCGATTAGCCCCCTACACATTATCCTTGAGCTAAACGTTGACCCCTTACCTCACAGTCAGCAGACAAATGGCAGCCAATCAGCTAGCACCCCCTCCTCCTGGACCCCCCACCTCCCTACCAAATAGCAGTTGCGGTGGCCATATTGGATTCATTTTCTGCTGGCTGCTCACTGTTAGTGAGAGCAGGGTCAGACTTGCTGCAGATAGGTAGGGAAAGCATTAGCTAGGCCTGTGTTCTTGTTCCTCACTTGCTGTGAAAGCACCCCAAACAGCCCTTTTGAGGACTAGCACATCGGTCTCCTGTGTTTTTTTGTGTGTGACACTCCACAGCCCACTGACACCCAGAGCTGTAAGCACACTACTGCTGTTGCCTCATTAAGTTGCAGGCACAGAACCACTCCAGTGCATTATTATTTCACTGTATTCTGATAGTACTATTGTATCTTTCTGTGTGAGACACTCCACAGCCCACTGACACCCAGAGATGTGCATAATGTGATTTCTGCCCTTTAGGGATTAAAACCCGACTTTGTGTCAACTTCGTAATTTTTGGTGGGAATTTTGGCATGGATCCCCTTCTGGCATGCCCCTGTCCAGGTGTTAGATCCCTTGAAACAACTTTTCCATCACTTTTGTGACCAGAAACAGGCTTTGTAGGTTTTACAATTCGCCTGCCCATTGAAGTATATAAAAATTCGCTAGATTCGCCTGTTCGTGACATTTTCAGAAGTTCGTGTTCGCCATTGCAATTGGAAAATTCTAGGTTCGCGACACCTCTAGTGGCAGCATGCAGGGGGCAGCATGGATGAGAAGCTTCAGGCAGAGAATGCATAATAAAGACGCCATTGCAGGTCACCCCGCCCCTCTTTGTCCTCGGAAGCGCGATAGAGTCGTCAAGTTTCAAATTGTGTATTGCTCTCTCCTGTTCGCTCCGCCCACACGGTGCCGCCAGTGTAGCATCCCGGGACGGAGGCCACTTGCTCACAGTGCTGCGCAGGGCTGAATTGCCTGCTGTCCTCTCAACTGCACCTCTTGACTGTGCCCAGCAGATGGGCTGCTATAGCAACCTGAAGTGTACAGGCAGGACGGGGATGTGGCGCACTGGTACTGCATGTGCCGCACCCATCCAATAGAGAGTCTTCCTGGCCATAGAGGCATGGCGGACGGCATCCACCACACCCAGCACCTGCAAACCATCACTCTGATGCCGCCAGACTCCAGCTGGCTAATATGAAGTGATTGGTCTATACCATGTTGCCTTTCATTACTTGGCTACTGCAGCACTGTACAGAGCACATAGTCATGTCACTGACTGTCCTCAGCGGAGCTCACAATCTAATCCTACCATAGTCATAGTCTAATGTCCTACCATATTATTATTATGTATTTATATAGCACTAGCATCTTCTGCAGCACTTTACAGAGCACATAGTCATGTCACTGACTGTCCTCAGAGGAGCTCACACTCTAATCCTACTATAGTCATAGTCTAATGTCCTACCTTATTATTATTATTATGTATTTATATAGCACTGACACCTTCTGCAGCACTGTACATAGTCATGTGACTGACTGTCCTCAGAGGAGCTCACACTCTAATTCTACCATAGTCATAGTCTAATGTCCTACCATATTCCTATCACGCATTTATATAGCACTGACATCTTCTGCAGCACTGTACAGAGTACATAGTCATGTCACTGACTGTCCTCAGAGGAGCTCACACTCTAATCCTACTATAGTCATAGTCTAATGTCCTACCTTATTATTATTATTATGTATTTATATAGCACTAGCATCTTCTGCAGCACATTACAGAGCACATAATCATAGTCTAATGTCCTACCATATTATTATTATGTGTTTATATAGCACTGACATCTTCTGCAGCACTTTACAGAGTACATAGTCATGTCACTGACTCTCCTCAGAGGAGCTCACAATCTAATCCTACCACAGTCATAGTCTAATGCAGAGTTCCCCAACCCTGTCCTCAAGGCCCACCAACAGTGCATGTTTTGCAGAAAACCACAAACATGCACAGGTGAGGTAATGAGTATCTCAGCAGAACTTATTAACTACCTCTGTGGATTTATACAAAACATGCACTTTTGGTGGACCTTGAGGACAGGGTTGGGGAACACTGGTCTAATGTCCTACCATATTATTATTTTGTATTTATATAGCACTAACATCTTCTGCAGCACATTACAGAGTACATAGTCATGTCACTGACTGTCCTCAGAGGAGCTCACACTCTAATCCTACCATAGTCATAGTCTAATGTCCTACCATATTATTATTATGTATTTATATAGCACTGACATCTTCTGCAGCACATTTTGAGTACATAGTCATGTCACTGACTGTCCTCAGAGGATAGCAGTAGGAGAACAGAGGCGCCAGCAGGATAAAAGTGGATAAAAACTTTAAAATTTGCTGGGAGGAAGTGGTGGACTTACCTCCATAAAGCAGACACGAAAGACTGTCTGAATAGTAGTCACATTTATTAATTAGTACCCCAAAACAGTGCAACGCGTTTCGCAGGCCCAGCCCGCTTCATCAGGCAATAAAAATGGGGACAAGACAGAATTTCAGCAATAGCAGGTGTAGCGCTACACCTGCTATGGCTGAAATTCTGTCTTGTCCCCATTTTTATTGCCTGATGAAGCGGGCTGGGCCTGCGAAACGCGTTGCACTGTTTTGGGGTACTAATTAATAAATGTGACTACTATTCAGACAGTCTTTCGTGTCTGCTTTATGGAGGTAAGTCCACCACTTCCTCCCAGCAAATTTTAAAGTTTTTATCCACTTTTATCCTGCTGGCGCCTCTGTTCTCCTACTGCTATACCGTGTCCACCCCTGGTGGAGGGGTGATCTACCCCCTTTCGCATCTACAGAGAGCGACTTCTTATCCCTGAGTGAGGACAGGTCTAATCTCCTCACCTGCCTATACAGTGGTTGCCTGTGTGGTAACCCATGTTTGTGAGTATAATTTTCTCACGATAACCTTTACTTCATTTATGCTTAACATACTACACTATATTGGGCTCTCGGTTTCTCTACTCTTTGTCCTCAGAGGAGCTCACACTCTAATCCTACCATAGTCATAGTCTAATGTCCTACCATATTATTATTATGTATTTATATAGCACTGACATCTTCTGCAGCACATTTTGAGTACATAGTCATGTCACTGACTGTCCTCAGAGGAGCTCACAATCTAATCCTACCATAGTCATAGTCTAATGTCCTACCATATTATTATTATGTATTTATATAGCACTGACATCTTCTGCAGCACATTTTGAGTACATAGTCATGTCACTGACTGTCCTCAGAGGAGCTCACACTCTAATCCTACCATAGTCATAGTCTAATGTCCTACCATATTATTATTATGTATTTATATAGCACTGACATCTTCTGCAGCACATTTTGAGTACATAGTCATGACACTGACTGTCCTCAGAGGAGCTCACACTCTAATCCTACCATAGTCATAGGCTAATGTCCTACCATATTATTATTATTATGTATTTATTTAGCACTGACATCTTCTGCAGCACTGTACAGAGTACATAGTCATGTCACTGACTGTCCTCAGAGGAGCTCACACTCTAATCCTAACATAGTCATAGTGTAATGTCCTACCATATTATTATTATGTATTTATATAGCACTGACATCTTCTGCAGCACTATACAGAGTACATAGTCATGTCACTGACTGTCCTCAGAGGAGCTCACACTCTAATCCAGGCATGGGCAAACTCGGCCCTCCAGCTGTTACGGAACTACAAGTCCCACAATGCATTTGCCTTTATGAGTCATGACTGTGGCTGTCAGACTCCTGCAATGCATTGTGGGACTTGTAGTTCCTTAACAGCTGGAGGGCCAAGTTTGCCCATGCCTGGTCTAATCCTACCACAGTCAGTCTAATGCCCTAACATATTATTATTATGTATTAGTCAGGGCTATATAATACATAATGATAATATGTTAGGGCATTAGACTGTGAAGGAAAAAGAGGGATGGTTCCTAAAGAGGGACGTGTTAAAAATAATACGATTCTTCAATAACAAAATGTAAAAGCAAGCAGTCACCACTAGAGGGCGGACTAATATAATGCAGATCCTCTCCTACTAACCAACGCTGCAGGTGCACAGCCTTACCTGCAAAGATGTTCTCAGTGCACAATGCACTGCACTGCGTCCGTTACATGTAAAGCGCTGGCTTGTGGGGGCAAATGCTTTTATTTTTTTTAACGCCCGCAGGGAGACACGGGAGTGCTGCAGTGAACAGGTTGCGTTCAGGATCGCTTCACACTGTTAAAAAAAAATAAAAAATCAGGATCGAAATGCAGCATTTGCGCAAATGAAGCGAATCGGCGGTAAACTACGGTACCGGTGATGTCCATTGTTTATCGCTGTGCGAACCGGGCCTTACAGTGTTGTATGAACTGTTGTAAGATGTTTTAGGGCCCTTTTGCATGCACTGTGTTGCGTCGTGTAGCGGTGCTCTCTTCTATAGTAGCTCCTCGCAATGACCACTACAGGCAGTGGAACATGACTTGCTGCCTGCGGTGCAATGCGACGGAAGTGCTCCGGGTACCGCAGAGGCAGCAGTGCGTACCGTGTGACCTCCGCGGTAATCTTGCAAGTGCCCTGTTATTTTATTATATTTTCTTGGGTCGCAATGCGCGTTAGTGTGTTTGGCTCCGGTGCAGTGCGAAAACGTACCACACTAAACGTAAAAGTACCCTCATACATACTGAAAACAGCCCAAAAAAACATTGTTTATTCTGTATGTCCAAATTCAGAGTTATCCAAAAGTCAATCATTTTACCACAAGTATTTCCCTATTAAGTCAATTTCCTTGTTTTTTCCCTGTCCATTATTCCTCTTATTATTGTTATTCAGTATTTATAGAACACGGACATCTTCCGCAGCGCTGTACAGAGTACATAGTCATGTCACTGACTCAGAGGGGCTCACAATCTAATCCTACCATAGTCATAGTGTAATGTCCTACCATATTATTATGTATTTATATAGCACTGACATCTTCTGCGGCGCTGTACAGAGTACTGTATATAGTCATGTCACTGACTGCCCTCAGAAGAGCTCACAATCTAATCCCTGTCATAGTCTAATGTCCTACCATATTATTATTATGTATTTATATAGCGCTGGCATCTTCTGCAGTACATTACAGAGTACATAGTCATGTCACTGACTGTCCTCAGAGGAGCTCACACTCTAATCCTACCATAGTTATAGTCTAATGTCCTACCATATTATTATTATGTATTTATATAGCACTGACATCTTCTGCAGCACATTACAGAGTACATAGTCATGTCACTGACTGTCCTCAGAGGAGCTCACACTCTAATCCTACCATAGTCATAGTCTAATGTCCTACCATATTATTATTATTATTATTATGTATTTATATAGCACTGACATCTCCTGCAGCACTTTACAGAGTACATAGTCATGTCATGGAGAGAGGTCAGAGAAGGTGGCAGCTGGGCCCCTTGACACCCACTAGGCCTCAATCACCTGCCTAGCTTGCCTGGTGGATGATCCTGCTCTGGAAACCAGTCTATAAATCTTTAGCACTGATATTTACTGTATATACTCAAGTATAAGCTGACCCCCAACAATAACCTTAAAGAGGTGGGTGGGGTGGGGGTGGCAAAAGCCACAGCCACAACACCACTCACAGCCATGGCCGGCCACAACCATATATTAGAAAAGCAGCATAAATTCAGCAGATTGCAATAATAAGCCAGAACATAGGCCTACAATGGAGGTGGACATGCAAAGAACTCCTGTTGCAAGGTGTGGGCTGGCATAAAGCTAAAGCAAGGAATGCAGAGCCACATAGTCATGTATGTAAAGCTCGGGTCAGTGAAAAATGGCGCCCCATTAACTTACATTATCAAACAATATTTATCGTTTTAAAAGGTTAAAAAATGGCGCCGACCCTTTGAACGAAATTTATCGTTTTAAAACTTTTTTTTTTTGTCCTGCCTGAATGATATTTATTGTTTAACCCCTGCTTTGCTGCCGTTTGGAAAATATCTGCCCGCCGGCTTTAATGTTTAATAGCAAAGCCCCCTTAAAAGCTAAAAACACCAAATTTGCAGGGAATGTTAAGAAAAAAATTGTGAACAAGAGAAATTTTTTTTTTCAAAAAGACCTTATAGTTTTTGAGAAAATCGATTTTGAATATTCTCCTTTTTTCAAAAACTTTCCCACACTCAGAACATAATGCACAAATTTAAAAAAAAAAAAAAATTCAATTTTTTTTTTTAAATATTGTTTCCCAGCATCTTTTTAACATATCCTGCAAATTTGGTGTTGCTAGGATTTAAGGGGACTTTGCTATTAACTGCTAAAGTCGGTGGGAATTGTTTCCGCAGAAATGTCATTACGCGATTTAAATAGATAATGTTTCTCTTTGAAGATTTAAAATCGATTTTCTCAAAAACTATAAGGTCTTTTTGAAAAAAAATTTTCTTCTTGTTCCCACTGTTCTTAACATTTCCCTACACATTTGGTGTTTCTGGCATTTAAAGGAGCTTTGCTATTAACCGCTAAAGTCGGCGGGCGTTTAATTTTCCCACGGTCAGAAGGAGAATATTCAAAATCGATTTTCTCAAAAACTATAAGGTCATAAGGTCTTTTTGAAAAAAAAAATATCTCTTGTTCACAATTTTTTTCTTAACATTCCCTGCAAATTTGGTGTTTTTAGCGTTTAAAGAGAACCCGAGGTGGGTTTGAAGAATATTATCTGCATACAGAGGCTGGATCTGCCTATACAGCCCGGCCTCTGTTGCTATCCCAAACCCCCCTAAGGTCCCCCTGCACTCTGCAATCCCTCATAAATCACAGCCACGCTGCTGACAAACAGCTTGTCAGAGCTGGCTGTGTTTATCTCTATAGTGTCAGTCTGCTGCTCTCCCTGCCTCCTGCAGAACTCCAGTCCCCGCCTGCATCCCTTCCCTCCCTGCTGATTGGAGGGAAGGGACGGGGGCAGGGACCGGAGCTATGCAGGAGGCGGGGGAGCAGCTGAGACTGACACTACAGATGTAAACACAGCCTCACAGCACGGCTGTGATTTATGAGGGATTGCAGAGTGCAGGGGGACCTTAGGGGGGTTTGGGATAGCAACAGAGGCTGGGCTGTATAGGCAGATCCAGCCTCTGTATGCAGATAACATTCTTTAAACACACCTCGGGTTCTCTTTAAGGGGGCTTTGCTATTAAACATTAAAGCCGGCGGGAAGATATTTTCCAAACGGCAGCAAAGCAGGGGTTAAAACGATAAATATCGTTCAGGCAGGATTAAAAAAAAAAGTTTTAAAACGATAAATTTTGTTCAAAAGGTCTGCACTATTTTAACCTTTAAAACGATAAATATCGTTTGAAACAAATATCGGGCAGAAGGGGGCGCCATTATTTAGCCGGCGCCATTTTTCACTGGACGCTGTAAAGCTTGCTATAGGTATGCAAGGATTCTCACCACTCAGTAGACACTGTCCCTGTATGCCGTCCAGGCTACAACTCCAGATGAGGCTACCTGGGACCTCCCATGGAAATGTTAAAGAGAACCTGTACTGAGTAAAAATATTTAAAATAAACACATGAGGTAATTTCAAATGAACATTACATAGCTACCTTGCCATCAATTCCTCTCAGAAGCTCACCATTTTCTTCTGACAATAATCCCTTCCAGTTCTGACAATATTTTGTCAGATCTGAAATATATCGGTTGCTGTCAGTAAAATATCAGTTGCTGTCAGACTCAGTTATAGCCGAGAGGAAAACTGATGTACCAGGTAATGTCCATGTTTCCCTATGGCTCAAGTGGGCGATGTTACAGTTTAACTGTGTGCTGACCAAAAAGCGGTTATGGGTAATGGCCATTTTCAAAATGGAGGACGGAAAATTCCCTTGATCACAGAGAACAAACATGACGCGGGACAGGAGAAAGACACTGAGGAGTAGACTACATGGAAGGTAAGTATGACTTGTGTATGATTATTTTGACTTTTCATTTTCAGTTCAGGTTTTCTTTAAGTGTGTGGTCTCCCTCATATACATATAGCGGGGCACTGTAGGGGTTACTGAAAGAGTAGTGATTCGAGTATAAGCCAAGATCACCACTTTTGGGCCACTTGTTTTGCCCAAAAATGAGGCTTATACTCGAGTATATACAGTACTTATATTTTATATATGTCTTTGTAGTATCCATTTTCCTTAGTAAACTGCCCCCCTTATCTTTGCATTGTGGACACCTTCACCATAAGTATGTATAATCATATAGATTTCTGTATGCACTGTGTGTAAGTGATAATGTATTTAATGTATTTTCTGTATTCACTTTTGGGTAAATGTATATAATAATATATTGTCTATATTTGCTGTGAGTAAATGTATATAACGGTATATTTTCCTATGTGTTATTCTGTTATAATTTACCCTTGCCTCCCCACCGCAGTGTGTTCTTGTTGTTTTTAATGATTTGTACTATTGTCATGGATTAATAAAGTTGGGTATGTTGATGTGGGGCGGAGTTTGGACCTCTGTTCTCTTCCTGGCTGTGACATTCCTGTAACAGGTCTTTCTGTACGTTCTGATGCATTCATGACATTTGCACAGGGGAAATCATTTTGTGGATTATTGTTTAAAGTGGAGCTGAACTCTTGCACAGGACAGCAGGAAAACCGAGAAAAATGCACCCTGTATGTATTTAGAGAGTTTAGCCTGTCTAATTCCCCCTCATCTGTGACTAATCACAACTGTAATTTGATCTCTCCCGTGTCACATGACTGCCATGGCAAATAAGCTCATTTAAAAGCACAGGATGTAAACAATATGTCTGCTTCCATGAAAGCAGGAAGTAGACACTGCAGATTTATTGCAGGATTTGTATCAGCTGTAACAAATGTTTTTCTGTAAAGGTTATTATGCTGTTGCTTATCTTTTAGAGCAGAGAGGAAGTTCTGAGTTCAGGTCCGCTTTAAAGGTGCTTGTCTGTTTTCTGTTTTCGGGTGTATTGGGCCGGTCCAAAGCCGTTTCTGCCAATATGGATTGGCCCATTTCCTAGCTACATACAAATTGTGATAAAATCTGCATTAAGTCAGAAAAATGTGCAATCTCTTGATCATGCCTACAATTGGTCTATGAGATACTAAACTGCAGCTTTCATACAAATTGTATTCATTCAATACAAGCACTGTTCTGCTTTTTATTCCTGCATAAGATTAGACTGTTGTCAGCCGTTTGCTCCTGTTCTGCCCTAGCTAGGAACATAGAGTCTGCCTTTGTAGAGAGTTGCAGAATCCTGAAAATCAACCTAGTTTCAGCTATCCTGCCTGCGTGACTACTGAACGCCACACATCCCCAGCATCCCTGCGATGAGAGCTCCCTCTGGAGGGTGGAGAGACACAAGACAGCTCAGTCACTTTGGCAGAGCTTTAGGGGAAGCCAGGATCAAAGTAAAGGCGAGGTGGATGGGGCCTGTCATCTTTTTCCTTTTAAAAAATACAGATTGCTTGGCTGTCCTGCTGATCCTCTGCCTCTAAAGGTGCTTACACACCTCTGATGTCACCCAGCAGGGATCGGGTCCCATTGCCTCGAGTGACATCGCTGGGCCGGGCTGAACAGACGTAAAGTCAGTTGTGTAGCTGATGGCATGCTCTGTTGCTATGCTGGGGGAGGGGGGGGGGGGAGCAGGGTTGCCACCTCATCCCTTTAAATACAGGCACATATGAGTTATACAGGTTCTGGGGCTACTCACACATAATCATTGCCTAAACTGCATCTAACTAGCCAAAAGGCATGTATAATTTATATGTGCCGGTATTTAAAGAGATGAGGCAGTAACCCTAGGCGAAGGGACAACGGACCGGCCCAAGGGACAACGGACCGGCGGGTGGGGTAGTGGTGTGCACAAAGGAGTGGGCCGTTACTCGGCCAAGTTGAGCCACTGGATGAATCGCTTGCGGAGCGGTGTTTGGGGGCACTGTACACGTTTATCAGCTGAACCGGTCGTTACTGGCCGCCTCATATGACTTTGATCACGTGTGTGTACACAGCTTAACCATTCCTGCCGCCTGGACGTGATTGTCACGGTCAGGCGGCTGCTGCTATGCTGTTGCGTGCACCATCGCGTGTGCGCCCGTGGAGCCCTTAGTTAGCCCGGAGATCAATGAATGGGAACAAACAGTAGTTCCCATTCATTGACCTAAGTTTCCCTTCCTCCTTATGCTTCCTGAAAGCGAGAGCGTTCGCTTCCAGGGCTAAAACATTTTTTTGACTGTGGCCATCTTGTGGCCGAATAGTAAAACTACATCCACATACATTTTTTAATTAAATAACTACACATTATTACATTTAACAATAACGGTTTACCTACCACACCAAGAATTACCCAAATACATTTTTTAATGAAAAAAAAAATTACAATAAAAAAAACAAACAAAGAAAAACAAAAAACATAAATGGTTACCTAAGCGTCTGAACTTTTTTCCATGTCAAGAGGGTATATTGCAAACATTTTTTCAATTATAAGCTTGTAAATAGTGATGGACGCAAAACTGAAAAAATGCACCTTTATTTCCAAATAAAATATTGGCGCCATGCATTGTGATAGGGACATAATTTAAATGGTGTAATAACCGGGACAAATAAAATACATGGGTTTTAATTACGGTAGCATGTATTATTTTAAAGCTATAATGGCCGAAAACTGAGAAATAATGATTTTTTTTTCAATTTTTTTCTTAATATTTTATGCCTTTAGAAAAAAAAAATTCTTAGCATAATGTACCACTCAAAGAAAGCCCAATTGGTGGCGGAAAAAACAAGATATAGATCATTTCATTGTGATAAGTAGCGATAAAGTTATTGGCGAATGATTGGGAGGTGAAAATTGCTCAGATGCATGAAGTGAAAAATCACTGAGGGCAGAAATGGTTAATACTTCCAGCCATGGACCCTAAATTACATGCAGATCAGACATACTCAACACAGAGAAGAAAGGTCGGGCACTAAAAAGCTATATATTATCCAGGCAAAGTGCTGCTGCGATATAGCATAGCAAACATGGATACATGGACAAAACTATAAATCCCCAGTGAAACATTGATGCCCCCCCAACGCTCATACCCCTTCCCTTGCCTGCCCCTGGAGAGCCTCACAGACAAGGTCTTGCAAGAGTCATATGACAGGTGTGGCCTTTATAATCTCTACACCCATAACAAGTGTAGCCATAAAACACCTGATCAGATGTACAGTGCCCTGTATCAGAGGAGGGGAAAGCTAGTAGCTGGAGGCCCCCACAGCTTGGGTCCCCACAGCAATCACAGGTGCTGCCCCCCCCTCTAGTTACACCCCTGATGGTTACATTGAAACGTAAACTTACCAACAGTTCATGTACTACAAGATGATGGCAGCAGGCGCCGGGGGACACCCATTTTGCAAACTCCGCTTCCTTTGAGGCCAATGTGCACAAAAGAGTGTTTGAGCTAGCCGCCATTAACCCTCCTGGCGGTTAATTTTTTTTGCCATATAGGCAAAAATCCTTTTTTTTTTGTTTTTTTTGTTGTTGTTGTTGTTTCATGTAAGCTACCAGAGTGGTAGCTACATGAAACACCACTAGAGGGCGCATGTGTCCCTCTAGTGCGATCGTCGCCGGCATCAATAGCAAACAGGGGAACGAGTATATAACGCGCTCCCCTGTTTGGCTTCTACTGTCGCCATGGCGCCGATCGGAATGACGTCATGGACGTCAGCCGACGTCCTGACGTCAGACGCCTCCGATCCAGCCCATAGCGCTGCCCGGAACTCATTGGTCCGGGCAGCGCAGGGCTCTGGCGGGGGGGCCTCTTGCGCCGCTGCATGCGGGCGATCGCCGCAGAGCGGCAGCGATCAAGCTGTACGCGCGGCTAGCAAAGTGTTAGCTGCGCGTACAGCATTTTAAATGGAGCAAATTGCCCCACCAGGGGCTGAGATATCTTCCTGCGCGGCATAGCCCGAGCTCAGCTGGGGCTTACCGCCAGGAACGTTAAGAACCAATATCGCGAAAAAAGTATGCAGCTAAAATCTGACAGAACCGACAGGTTTTGGCCCAGTCCATCTCCTCATAGGGGATTCTCAGGGTTTTCTTTATTTTCAACAGCATTTCCTGAACAGCAGTTGCAAAGTCTAACTGACAAAATAGTCTGCAAGTGAGTAGGGAGGCTGGCTGACATCTTACTGTTTGGGTAGTTAAATTGCTGTTCAGGAAATGCTTTTGAAAACAATAGAAATCCTTGAGAATCCCCCATGAGGCGATGGACTGGCCCAAAACCGGTTCTGTCAAATTTTAAAGGGGCACTATGGCAAAAAATTGCAAACTGTAATACACGTGCAAACAGACAATTAAGCAGTATGTTTTTTCCAGAGTAAAATGAGCCATAAATTACTCTTCTCCTATGTTGCTGTCACTTACAGTAGGCAGGAGAAATCTGACAGAAGCGGCAGGTTTTAGACTAGTCCATCTCTTCATATAGGGGATTCTCAGCAAGACTTATCAATTTATAAAGATATTCCCTAAAATCCCTGCTCGCTACACAGTTTTTTGGCAGTTGGACGGAGCAACTGCCATTCACTAAGTGCTTTTGAAAATAAATAAATCCCTGAGAATCCCCTATGAAGAGATGGGCTAGCCTAAAAACTGTTGCTTCTGTCAGATTTCTACTACTACTGTAAGTGACAGCAACATAGGAGAAAGGTAATTTATGGCTCATTTTACTCTGGACAAAACACACCTCTTATTTGTTTATGTTTGCACATATTTTACATTTTACATTTTTTTGCCATAGTGCCCCTTTAACTGCCTACTTTTTTCGCAATAGTGGTCCTTTAAGTGTGTCTGGCACTGGAGACTTCCAATACATTAATAGGCTCCGCCCCATAGACACACAATCCTTGCTAGGAACTGAACTGAGACTGCGGCCGTACAGTACCTCACTTATGCACTTTACAGTGGTGGCTGGATGGTGTAATGATTAAGGGCTCTGCCTCTGACACAGGAGACCTGGGTGTGAATCTCGGCTCTGTCTGTTCAGTAAGCCAGCACCTATTCAGTAAGAGACCTTAGGCAAGTCTCCCTAACACTGCTACTGCCTATAGAGCGCGTCCTAGTGGCTGCTGCTCTGGCGCTTTGAGTCCGCCAGGAGAAAAGCGTGATATAAGTGTTCTGTGTTTGTTTGTACAGCCACAGTTTAGCCAATAGGCTATCATCGGTACCCCCGTTGCTCCTCCCCATATGAAGGTTGTCTGCTTCGTTCTCATAATGCCCACCTCATTCATCGTAACACACACAGTCAGTTCCTAGCAACAACTGCTCATCTCTAAGGGGCGGAGCCTATTAGCATAACGGAAGTACGGACTGCGGTGATTCCTTTCATACTGGTCTAAAGCACATTTAGCTTGCCTGGATAGCTCACAGCATCACCTCTGCCTGTACAACAGACTAGTCACTGGAACCCACCAGCCAGGTGCCCCCAGGTTTCTACTTGTGTTGCAGATTACATAATCTGACTGGATTATCTGCATGCTTGTTTCAGGTGTGTGAGTCAGACACTACTGCAGCCAAATAGACAAGAAGGGCTGCCAAGAAACTGGTATTGTTTAATAGGAAATAACTATGGCAGCCTCCATATCCTTCTCGCTTCGGCTGTACTTTAAGGTCTCACAGAAAGTCTAGATTTTATTTTTTCCACTCCTCCTACATCTTGGTAATAAATATTGCAGTCATGAAAGCAGTTGTGGAACCAAAGTCAGTTTATTAACTAATTTTCTAATGAGAGCACTAATAACCTTACTCAGAAATCAGTATTTAAAAAAAAAATCAAATGTACTGCTTGGGTCCTGCCCCCCCCTTGTTTGCTCAGTGCAGTTGGAAATGTATTACATTCGGTTTAAATTCCTCCGTGATACAGCGCCACTTTGTGGTAAGGCGGAAAAATAACATTACTAACAGTTGTAACTGAAGAATGATTTTACTACAAAAATAATAGTAGGTTTAAAGCCACTTTAACCTATTTTGGTTCCTGGACGTAGAAACTACGTCCAGGAACCATGCGCGCTACCGCGCGCTCCCGGCCCACGGTTCGTTAGCCAGGCAATCAGTGAATCGGGCTATGGTGCCCGATCACTGATTGCTCTCCCCCGCTGAAAAAGCGACAGCTTCTCTCGGAAGCTGTGCTTTTTTCTGGCTGTTCCCTCCCCGATGCGTCACTCTAAGCGTGTGTTACGCTTAGAGTGACGTCATGTAAACAAACTCATGGCCGCCATCTTGTGGCCAAAAAGTAATACTACAACTGAAAGTAAAAAAAAATAAAAATTAACACACATTTACATTATAAATCTATTGTTTACCCCACACCCTCCCAAAACTACCCAAATAAAATGTTTACTATAAAAAAAAAAAACCATTACAATAAAAAAAACAAACATGTAAATATTTACCTAAGGGTCTAAACTTTTTAAATATCAATGTAAAGATGAAATATTTCTATATTTTTTTTATTTTAAACTTGTAAATAGTGATAGATGCAAAATGGAAAAAATGCACCTTTATTTCCAAATAAAATATTGTCGCCATACATTGTGATAGGGACATAATTTTAACGGCGTAATAACCGGGACATATGGGCAAATACAATACGTGAGTTTTAATTATGGAGGCAGCATGTATTATTTTAAAACTATAATGGCTGAAAACTGAGAAATAATGAATTTTTCCATTTTTTTCTTATTCTTCCTGTTAATATGCATTTACAGTAAAGTGGCTCTTAGCAAAATGTACCACCCAAAGAAAGCCTAATTGGTGGCGGAAAAAACAAGATATAGATCAGTGCATTGTGATAAGTAGTGATAAAGTTATAGGCTAATGAATGGGAGGTGAACATTTCTCACGTGAAAACGACGGAACGCGAATGGGTTAAAGTGGATTGTTTACACTTAGAGGGGATTTAGAAAAGAATCAAAATATTCACAAATTTTTTTAAATGAAGACACAAAAATAAGTATCCCATCTGTATTTACTCAATGCAACTAAGCAAATGAATGCTAAAATTGCAAAGGTAAAAAAAAAAAAAAAGGAATCATGGCCGCTCAGCAGTTTCCGCTCCCGCTGGCAGCGCCCGGCTCTTTGCACTACTTGGATGTTGGCACTCGGGTGGAGTCGGGTCAGGTGAGGTCTTGGCACACCCAGGCTGTAGGTAGAGTTTAAACAATCATTGTGTGTTTACAGCGCTGGGTACTTTCCATCCATTCCTGAGCACTGCCGGGCTGTATGTAATGTGCGGCTGCAGCCAAGATATTGTGTTACATGGCAAGAGCCTCTGCGGTTCTTATCACTCTCATTGTAGCAATATAGAAACGCAGGATTGGACCGCCGGCGCCTCTATCCATAGATAGGGGCCTGGGCACACTGTGGCATGGCTGAGCAGATTCCAGCATTCAGTGTGTGATACCCGGGGGCATCAGGCACAGACAGCACTGGCTGATGGGCAGCGATCATTCACAAAAAAAGATGAAAAACGGGCACAGATTGGCTCGGGGAACACATGTTCCCTTGCACCAATCAGTGTTACTGAACACACTGCGTATGCGACGCTTGCATAACAAAGGATGGCGGATGTGTTACAATGTTGCGGGTGCTGAATGTTGTAGCGATGTGACATGTGCATAGGATTCAGTGTAAATTTACTGTTAAAGAACAACTGTATCCCAATCAGTAGATGATACCCACTTTCCTTGAGAAATCTTTACCTTTTCTAAAATAGATCATCAGGGCAGGTCTGTATGGCTGATACTGTGGTGAAACCCCTCCCACAGAGTGATGTCAGGGCCATGGTCCTGACTCCCAGCTAATAGGTGATAATTATATTAGACAAAAATGTTAAAAGAAAACCTGTAACGTTGAAAAGTGCCCCTGGGGATCACTTACCTCGGGAGGGGGGAGGCAAATCGCCTGCACGGTACAGCGGACCCAAAACGGCTTAGGTATTTCCACCTTAGCCCATACTACTGCGCCTGCGCCACAGTACGACAATTTGTCGGCGGTAGTTTCGGGGGGGGGGGGGGGGGGGGGGAGGTGATGGGGCAAGGCAGCCGACAAATTGTATAGCAAAAAACTAAAGATCAATGATCTAATGCATGCAAAGATAGTACTACAGTTTGCTGCCTGTGAGTCTCATTGCATTGTGGGTAATAACAGCTTTTTCCACCTGCCAAGCAAGCAGTATCTCCTTCTGTGCATAGAACTCTCAGTAACGAACATTCCGTACAGATCACCTGGCGGGACTAAAGATGTCGCCATGTGATAAATGTCAGAATGTAAATCAGGGAGAGGAAAGACTTTACAATGGGCAAACACTGACTAAATAATATATAAATGAATATTGCAAAAAATAAGCAATTGTATTAATTATGTCATTTCAATACAGGTCCTCCTTAACAATTCTGTTTACAGCTGATTTAAAACGGACAACTTTTTCAAACTTTCTCTGTTGAATAATTTCATTAAAGTGAACCCGAGATGAGTGATATGGAGGCTGCCATATTTATTTCCAGTTGCCTGGCTTTCCTGCTGATCCTCTCCAATACTTTTAGCCATAGCCCCTGAACAAGGATGCAGCAGATCAAGTGCTTCTGGCATTATTGTCATATCCGACAAGTTTTGCTGCATGCTTGTTTCAGGTGTGTGATTCAGACACTACTGCAGCCAAATAGACCAGCAGGGCTGCCAGGCAACTGGCATTGTTTAATAAGAAATTAATATGGCAGCCCCCATATCACTCTCACCTCGGGTTCACTTTAAAGGGAACCTAAACTGAGAGGGATATGCATAACTCCCAACATTTTAAAATTAGAAATCGGGCCACAGGCCACACCCCTAACCACACCCCCAAGTCACACCTACCATAAAGTTTTTTGAAGATTTTTTTTTTAATATTGATGCCCTTATATTTTTTAATAAATATATCCCTCATACAAACAGCCAGCTGTCCCCAGTATATGTAGCCAGGGATATATGTGCCCAGTATATGTAGCCAGAGGTATATGTCCCCAGTATATGTAGCCAGGGATATATGTGCCCAGTATATGTAGCCAGAGGTATATGTGCCCAGTATATGTAGCCAGGAATATATGTGCCCAGTATATGTAGCCAGAGGTATATGTCCCCAGTATATGTAGCCAGGGATATATGTGCCCAGTATATGTAGCCAGAGGTATATGTCCCCAGTATATGTAGCCAGGGATATATGTCCCCAGTATATGTAGCCAGGGGGTATATGTGCCCGGTATATGTGCCCAGTATATGTAGCCAGGAATATATGTGCCCAGTATATGTAGCCAGGAATATATGTGCCCAGTATATGTAGCCAGAGGTATATGTCCCCAGTATATGTAGCCAGGGATATATGTGCCCAGTATATGTAGTCAGGGGTATATGTGCCCAGTATATGTAGCCAGGGATATATGTGCCCAGTATATGTAGCCAGAGGTATATGTGCCCAGTATATGTAGCCAGAGGTATGTGTGCCCAGTATATGTAGGCAGGGGGATATGTGCCCAGTATATGTAGCCAGGGATATATGTGCCCAGTATATGTAGCCAGAGGTATATGTGCCCAGTATATGTAGCCAGGTGTATATGTCCCCAGTATATGTAGCCAGGGATATATGTGCCCAGTATATGTAGCCAGAGGTATGTCCCCAGTATATGTAGCCAGGGATATATGTGCCCAGTATATGTAGCCAGAGGTATATGTCCCCAGTATATGTAGCCAGAAATATATGTGCCCAGTATATGTAGCCAGAGGTATATGTCCCCAGTATATGTAGTCAGGGGGTAAATGTCCCAGTAAATGTAGGCAGGGGTATATGTGCCCAGTATATGTAGGCAGGGGGTATATGTGCCCAGTATATGTAGGCAGGGGTATATGTGCCCAGTATATGTAGGCAGGGGGTATATGTGCCCAGTATATATAGACAGGGGTATATTTGCCCAGTATATATAGACAGGGGTATATGTGCCCAGTATATGTAGCCAGGGGTATATGTGCCCCGTATATGTAGCCAGGGGGATCTGTGCCTATTATATGTAGCCAGGGTGTATATATCCCAGTATATAGGCAGGTGTATATGTAGCCAGTATATGTAGGCAGGGTTATATGTCCACAGTATATGTAGGCAGGTGTATATGTACCCAGTATATGTAGGCAGGTGTATATGTGCCAAGAATAGGTAGCCAGGTGTATATGTAGCCAGTATATGTAGGCAGGTGTATATGTCCCAGTATATGTAGGCAGGTGTAAATGTCCCAGTATATGTAGGCAGGTGTATATGTCCCAGTATACAGTGGTGTGAAAAACTATTTGCCCCCTTCCTGATTTCTTATTCTTTTGCATGTTTGTCACACTTAAATGTTTCTGCTCATCAAAAACCGTTAACTATTAGTCAAAGATAACATAATTGAACACAAAATGCAGTTTTAAATAATGGTTTTTATTATTTAGTGAGAAAAAAAACTCAAAATCTACATGGCCCTGTGTGAAAAAGTGATTGCCCCCCTTGTTAAAAAATAACTTAACTGTGGTTTATCACACCTGAGTTCAATTTCTGTAGTCACCCCCAGGCCAGATTACTGCCACACCTGTTTCAATCAAGAAATCACTTAATTAGGAGCTATCTGACACAGAGAAGTAGACAAAAAGCACCTCAAAAGCTAGACATGCCAAGATCCAAAGAAATTCAGGAACAAATGAGAACAAAAGTACTGTAATTGAGATCTATCAGTCTGGTAAAGGTTATAAAGCCATTTCTAAAGCTTTGGGACTCCAGCGAACCACAGTGAGAGCCATTATCCACAAATGGCAAAAACATGGAACAGTGATGAACCTTCCCAGGAGTGGCCGGCCGACCAAAATTACCCCAAGAGCGCAGAGAAAACTCATCCGAGAGGCCACAAAAGACCCCAGGACAACATCTAAAGAACTGCAGGCCTCACTTGCCTCAATTAAGGTCAGTGTTCACGACTCCACCATAAGAAAGAGACTGGGCAAAAACGGACTGCATAGCAGATATCCAAGGCGCAAACCACTTTTAAGCAAAAAGAACATTAAGGCTCGTCTCAATCTTGCTAAAAAAAAACATCTCAATGATTGCCAAGACTTTTGGGAAAATACCTTGTGGACCGACGAGACAAAAGTTGAACTTTTTGGAAGGTGCGTGTCCCGTTACATCTGGCGTAGAAGTAACACAGCATTTCAGCAAAAGAACATCATACCAACAGTAAAATATGGTGGTGGTAGTGTGATGGTCTGGGGTTGTTTTGCTGCTTCAGGACCTGGAAGGCTTGCTGTGATAGATGGAACCATTAATTCTTCTGTCTACCAAAAAATCCTGAAGGAGAATGTCTGGCCATCTGTTCGTCAACTCAAGCTGAAGCGATCTTGGGTGCTGCAGCAGGACAATGACCCAAAACACACCAGCAAATCCATCTCTGCATGGCTGAAGAAAAACAAAATGAAGACTTTGGAGTGGCCTAGTCAAAGTCCTGACCTGAATCCTATTGAGATGTTGTGTCATGACCTTAAAAAGGCGGTTCATGCTAGAAAACCCTCAAATAAAGCTGAATTACAACAATTCTGCAAAGATGAGTGGGCCAAAATTCCTCCAGAGCGCTGTAAAAGACTCGTTGCAAGTTGTCGCAAACGCTTGATTGCAGTTATTGCTGCTAGGGGTGGCCCAACCAGTTATTAGGTTCAGGGGGCAATTTCTTTTTCACACAGGGCCATGTAGGTTTTGAGTTTTTTTTCTCACTAAATAATAAAAACCATCATTTAAAACTGCATTTTGTATTCAATTATGTTATCTTTGACTAATAGTTAACGGTTTTTGATGAGCAGAAACATTTGAGTGTTACAAACAAGCAAAAGAATAAGAAATCAGGAAGGGGGCAAATAGTTTTTCACACCACTGTATGTAGGCAGGTGTATATGTAGCCAGTATATGTAGGCAGGTGTATATGTAGCCAGTATATGTAGGCAGGGGTATATGTCCCCAGTATATGTAGGCAGGGGTATATGTTCCAGTATATGTAGGCAGGTGTATATGTAGCCAGTATATGTAGGCAGGTGTATATGTAGCCAGTATATGTAGGCAGGTGTATATGTCCCAGTATATGTAGGCAGGTGTATATGTTCCAGTATATGTAGGCAGGTGTATATGTAGCCAGTATATGTAGGCAGGTGTATATGTAGCCAGTATATGTAGGCAGGTGTATATGTAGCCAGTATATGTAGGCAGGTGTATGTAGCCAGTATATGTAGGCAGGTGTATGTAGCCAGTATATGTAGGCAGGTGTATGTAGCCAGTATATGTAGGCAGGTGTATATGTAGCCAGTATATGTAGGCAGGTGTACAGGATCTTCTCAAAAAATTAGCATACTGTGATAAAGTTCATTATTTTCTGTAATGTACTGATAAACATTAGACTTTCATATATTTTAGATTCAAATACACACAACTGAAGTAGTTCAAGCCTTTTGTTGTTTTAATATTGATGATTTTGGCATACAGCTCATGAAAACCCAAAATTCCTATCTCAAAAAATTAGCATATTTCATCCGACCAATAAAAGAAAAGTGTTTTTAAAACAAAAAAAGTCAACCTTCAAATAATTATGTTCAGTTATGCATTCAATACTTGGTCTGGAATCCTTTTGCAGAAATGACTGCTTCAATGCGGCGTGGCATGGAGGCAATCAGCCTGTGGCACTGCTCAGGTGTTATGGAGGCCCAGGATGCTTCGATAGCGGCCTTAAGCTCATCCAGAGTGTTGGGTCTTGCATCTCTCAACTTTCTCTTCACAATATCCCACAGATTCTCTATGGGGTTTAGGTCAGGATAGTTGGCAGGCCAATTGAGCACAGTAATACCATGGTCAGTAAACCATTTATCAGTGGTTTTGGCACTGTGAGCAGGTGCCAGGTCGTGCTGAAAAATGAAATCTTCATCTCCATAAAACTTTTCAGCAGATGGAAGCATGAACCCACTTTTGAACCAGAAACAGCGGCAGAAGCGCCTGACCTGGGCTATAGAGAAGCAGCACTGGACTGTTGCTCAGTGGTCCAAAGTACTTTTTTTGGATGAAAGCAACTACATGTCATTCGGAAATCAAGGTGCCAGAGTCTGGAGGAAGACTGGGGAGAGGGAAATGCCAAAATGCCTGAAGTCCAGTGTCAAGTACCCACAGTCAGTGATGGTCTGGGGTGCCATGTCAGCTGCTGGTGTTGGTCCACTGTGTTTTATCAAAGGTAGGGTCAATGCAGCTAGCTATCAGGAGATTTTGGAGCACTTCATGCTTCCATCTGCTGAAAAGCTTTATGGAGATGAAGACTTCATTGTTCAGCACGACCTGGCACCTGCTCACAGTGCCAAGACCACTGGTAAATGGTTTACTGACCATGGTATTACTGTGCTCAATTGGCCTGCCAACTCTCCTGACCTGAACCCCATAGAGAATCTGTGGGATATTGTGAAGAGAAAGTTGAGAGATGCAAGACCCAACACTCTGGATGAGCGTAAGGCCGCTATCGAAGCATCCTGGGCCTCCATAACACCTGAGCAGTGCCACAGGCTGATTGCCTCCATGCCACACCGCATTGAAGCAGTCATTTCTGCAAAAGGATTCCCGACCAAGTATTGAGTGCATAACTGAACATAATTATTTGAAGGTTGACTTTTTTTTGTTTTAAAAACACTTTACTTTTATTGGTCGGATGAAATATGCTAATTTTTTGAGATAGGAATTTTGGGTTTTCATGAGCTGTATGCCAAAATCATCAATATTAAAACAACAAAAGGCTTGAACTACTTCAGTTGTGTGTATTTGAATCTAAAATATATGAAAGTCTAATGTTTATCAGTACATTACAGAAAATAATGAACTTTATTACAATATGCTAATTTTTTGAGAAGATCCTGTATATGTAGCCAGTATATGTAGGCAGGTGTATATGTAGCCAGTATATGTAGACAGGGGTATATGTCCCCAGTATATGTAGGCAGGTGTATGTAGCCAGTATATGTAGGCAGGTGTATGTAGCCAGTATATTTAGGCAGGTGTATATGTAGCCAGTATATGTAGGCAGGTGTATATGTAGCCAGTATATGTAGGCAGGTGTATATGTAGCCAGTATATGTAGACAGGGGTATATGTCCCCAGTATATGTAGGCAGGTGTATGTAGCCAGTATATGTAGGCAGGTGTATGTAGCCAGTATATGTAGCCAGGGTGTATATGTAGCCAGTATATGTAGGTAGGTGTATATGTAGCCAGTATATGTAGACAGGTGTATATGTAGCCAGTATATGTAGGCAGGTGTATATGTAGCCAGTATATGTAGGCAGGTGTATGTAGCCAGTATATGTAGGTAGGTGTATATGTAGCCAGTATATGTAGGCAGGTGTATATGTAGCCAGTATATGTAGCCAGGGTGTATATGTAGCCAGTATATGTAGGTAGGTGTATATGTAGCCAGTATATGTAGGCAGGTGTATATGTAGCCAGTATATGTAGGCAGGTGTATATGTAGCCAGTATATGTAGCCAGGGTGTATATGTAGCCAGTATATGTAGGCAGGTGTATATGTAGCCAGTATCTGTAGCCAGGGTGTATATGTCCCCAGTATATGTAGGCAGGTGTATATGTAGCCAGTATATGTAGGCAGGTGTATATGTAGCCAGTATATGTAGCCAGGGTATATATGTAGCCAGTATATGTAGGCAGGTGTATGTAGCCAGTATATGTAGGCAGGTGTATGTAGCCAGTATATGTAGGCAGGTGTATATGTGCCCAGAATAGGTAGCCAGGTGTCCCCCCCCCCCCCGCAGGAGGGGAGCAGTGCAGAGAAGAGGGAGAGCGGTGGGCAGCGATGGAGAAGGGGGGCCATCCCCCCCCTCCCTCACCTTAGAGTGCTCTCCCTCCCTCGCTGTCCCCTCCGGAACTAAGTGCGGTGGCTGGCAGAGGCGCGGAACTTACCTTCCGTGTCTCTGTCCCGTCTGGTCTCGTCGCCGGCGCGGGATGATTTACCACTACTCTGGTCTGATCCAGACCAGAGCAGTGGCTGCAGAACCAGAACTTCCGGCCGGCGCATGGAGCGACACGGAAGGTAAGTCCCGCCCGCTGCCAAGTGCCAAACGCCGCCAAACTTGTATCGGAGGGGAGAGCGAGGGAGGCAGAGCACCATAAGGTGAGGGAAGGGGGGGAGATGGCCCCCTTCTCCGCCGCCGCCCAAAGCTCTACCTCCACTGTGCTGCTCCCCTCCTGTTATGGGCGGCTGTCAATACTGACAGACGCCCGGGACTTGGGGGGCTCATACCGGGATAGCGGGAGAGCCCCCTAAAATTGGGAGAATCCCGAAGAAAACCAGACGGTTGGGGACTATGGATATGGATGTTTCCTTTTAATCAATACCAGTTGCCTGGAAGTCCTGCTGGTCTCTTTGGCTGCAGTAGTGGCAGAATCACACACCTGAAACAAGCATGTAGCTAATCCAGTCTGACTTCAGTCAGAGCACCTGATCTGCATGCTTGTTCAGGGGCTGTGGCTACACGTATTAGAGACACAGGATCAGCAGGAGAGTCAGGCAACTGGTATTATTTTAAAAAGGAAAAATCCATATCCTTCTCAGTTTAGACTCCCTTTAATGATTGAGAAGAATTGTGTTTTACAAAAGGATCCCTTCATAACCGCAAGTCTGCCTTACACATGCATATTGTGTAGGTCTGCCTTCCAGAGTCAGTGGGCCTGTCACAGCGCCTCCAGTGGGGGCTGCGGTGTATGACATTGGCCACCTCCCTTGCCTCTTCCTGGATTTGGTGGACTTTGCCTATAAATGTGCAGGTTGTGGTTTAGGAGAAATGAGAGTCAATAAATGTAAGGGAAAGTTTATCTGTGTCTGAACGCCAAGCTGCCCGAAGCAATAAACTGCAGCCAGTGATGAAACATCACAGCAATGCCATGTCACACTCTGTAGCCTAATCTACCTGGCTGCCGCCAAAACCAGCAAAAGTGATGATAAAGTGATGATTTCTGGTGACTAGGCATAATGCAAATCTACACTCTGTTCAAAGGTTGTGCGCTGGTGTATCTCACTCACTAGACAAATTATAAGGAACACTATACTAATACTGGGTAGGGCCTCCCTTTATTAGTAACACTATACTAATACTGGGTAGGGCCTCCCTTTATTAGTAACACTATACTAATACTGGGTAGGGCCTCCCTTTATTAGGAACACTATACTAATACTGGGTAGGGCCTCCCTTTATTAGGAACACTATACTAATACTGGGTAGGGCCTCCCTTTATTAGGAACACTATACTAATACTGGGTAGTTCCTCCCTTTATTAGGAACACTATACTAATACTGGATAGGGCCTCCCTTTATTAGGAACACTATACTAATACTGGGCATGGCCTCCCTTTATTAGGAACACTATACTAATACTGGGCAGGACCTCCCTTTATTAGGAACACTATACTAATACTGGGCAGGGCCTCCCTTTATTAGGAACACTATACTAATACTGGGTAGGGCCTCCCTTTATTAGGAACACTATACTAATACTGGGCAGGGCCTCCCTTTATTAGGAACACTATACTAATACTGGGTAGGGCCTCCCTTTATTAGGAACACTATACTAATACTGGGCAGGGCCTCCCTTTATTAGTAACACTATACTAATACTGGGTAGGGCCTCCCTTTATTAGGAACACTATACTAATACTGGGCAGGGCCTCCCTTTATTAGGAACACTATACTAATACTGGGCAAGGCCTCCCTTTATTAGGAACACTATACTAATACTGGGTAGGGTCTACCTTTATAAGGAACACTATACTAATACTGGGTAGAGCCTCCCTTTATAAGGAACACTATACTAATACTGGGTAGAGCCTCCCTTTATAAGGAACACTATACTAATACTGGGCAGGGCCTCCCTTTATTAGGAACACTATACTAATACTGGGCAGGGTCTTTCTTTATAAGGAACACTATACTAATACTGGGCAGGGCCTCCCTTTATTAGGAACACTATACGAATACTGGGTAGGGCCCCCCTTTATAAGGAACACTATACTAATACTGGGTAGAGCCTCCATTTATAAGGAACACTATACTAATACTGGGCAGGGCCTCCCTTTATTAGGAACACTATATACTAATACTGGGCAGGGCCTCCCTTTATTAAGAACACTATACTAATACTGGGTAGGTCTCCCTTTATTATGAACACTATACTAATACTGGGCAGGGCCTCCCTTTATTAGGAACACTATACTAATACTGGGTAGAGTCTCCCTTTATTAGGAACACTATACTAATACTGGGCAGGGCCTCCCTTTATTAGGAACACTATACTAATACTGGACAGGGCCTCCCTTTATTAGGAACACTATACTAATACTGGGTAGGCCCTCCCTTTATTAGGAACACTATACTAACACTGGGCAGGGTCTCCCTTTATTAGGAACATTATACTAATACTGGGTAAGGCCTCCCTTTATTAGGAGCACTATACTAACATTGGGCAAGGCCTCCCTTTATTAGGAACACTATACTAATACTGGGTAGGGCCTCCCTTTATTAGGAACACTATACTAATACTGGACAGGGCCTCCCTTTATTAGGAACACTATACTAATACTGGACAGGGCCTCCCTTTATTAGGAACACTATACTAATACTGGACAGGGCCTCCCTTTATTAGGAACACTATACTAATACTGGACAGGGCCTCCCTTTATTAGGAACACTATACTAATACTGGGCAGGGTCTCCCTTTATTAGGAACATTATACTAATACTGGGCAGGGCCTCCCTTTATTAGGTGTCCCAGTATTGGTTAGCCAGGTATAGGTACCCCCAGGAGAGATAGCCAGGTATAGGTGCCCCCAATATAAGTAGCCAGGTATAGGTGCCCCCAGTATAGGTAGCCAGGTATAGGTACTCCCAGTATAGGTAGCCAGGTATAGGTGCTCCCAGTATAGGTAGCCCGGCATAGGTGCCCCCAGTATAGGTAGCCCGGCATAGGTGCCCCCAGTATAGGAAGCCAGGTATAGTTGCCCCAGTATAGGTAGCCAGGTATAGGTGCCCCAGTATAGATAGCCAGGTATAGGTGCCCCCAGTATAGGTAGCCAGGTATAGTTGCCTCCAGAAGAGATAGCCAGGTATAGGTGCCCCCAGTATAGGTAGCCAGGTATAGGTGCCCCAGTATAGGTAGCCAGGTATAGGTGCCCCAGTATAGGTAGCCCGGTATAGGTGCCCCCAGTATAGGTAGCCAGGTATAGGTGCCCCAGTATAGGTAGCCCGGTATAGGTGCCCCCAGTATAGGTAGCCAGGTATAGTTGCCTCCAGAAGAGATAGCCAGGTATAGGTGCTCGCAGTATAGGTAGCCGTGCTGGGTAAGAGTTTGCACTGCTAAAGTTGTTGCGATTCAACAAAAACATCTATACCTAACTAACATATACTGGAGGCACCTATACTAGCCTACCTATACCTGGCTACCTATACTGGGGGCCCCTATACCTGGCTAACTATACTGGGGAGAACCTATACCTGGATATCTATACTGGGTGGGGCTACCTATACTGGGGCTACCTATATTGGGGCAGCTATACCTGGCTACCTATATAGGGGCATTTATACCTGGCTACCTAAACTGGTGAACCTATAAATAACTACCTATACTGGGGCTCCTATACCTGGCTACCTATACTGGAGGAACCTATACCTGGCTAAACTATACTTGGGCACCTATACCTGGCTACCTATACTGGGGGAACCTATACCTGGCTACCTATACTGGGGGCACCTATAACTGACTACCTATACTAGTGGCTAAATACCGCATCGGAAATAAAGTTCTGGACCCTACAGGGGGATAGGGCAATTATTACACCCTAGCCCTGGGAGCAGTTTAGCCTAGAAACTGCCCTGCTTTCAAGTATGCTTTAAAGGAAAGAATGGATGCATGTTTCCTACATGAATGCTAAATCCATAGCAAAAGTAGCAAACAGATAAAGAGATGATTTCTGTTGTGTTTCATCATATATCGCATGTATCCTGCCTGACCCTCCTGTGACTGAAGAGTTCCCCTTCTCTCAATGCTTCTGTTACATTCTTGCTGTAATGAGACTGGGCTTTGTAGGAATTTGCATTGCAGGCCCCTCCCTCTGCCTTGCTGGCCAGTTACATCAGTTAGCAGTTTGTGGACAGAGGTGGGACCTCTCTTATATGTAGGAAGGAGTTCAGTGTTTGTCAGATCTCAGAAGAGGCCTCACTATGCTGCCTGTTCTGCTCGCTGGATTACTGGCCCTGCTGGCTTACTTCTACCTCTCTGCATGGAGAAGCAAGCGCACCTTACCCCCTGGGCCCACTCCCTGGCCCATCATAGGAAATCTACACCAGATTGACAAGGTGGCCCCGTACAACACGTTTATACAGGTGAGCTGCAAGCACAGTATATAGTCAGAAGCATTTATCACAGCTTATGGTTATGCTTTTCTGTATAAAAGCTGGCTACAGAGGGTAACCAAGGGTCTAACTGCTATATACTATTATTATTGTTAATTTACGTAGAACTGACATCTTCTGCAGCACTTTACAGAGTACATAGTCATGTCACTGACTGTCCTCAGAGCTCACAATCTAATATCCTACCATAGTCCTAGTCTAATGTCCTACCATATTAGTATGTATTTATATAGCACTGACATCTTCTGCAGCACGTTACAGAGTACATAGTCATGTCACTGACTGTCCTCAGAGCTCACAATCTAATATCCTACCATAGTCCTAGTCTAATGTCCTACCATATTAGTATGTATTTATATAGCACTGACATATTCTGCAGCACGTTACAGAGTGCATAGTCATGTCACTGACTGTCCTCAGAGGAGCTCACAATCTAATCCTACCATAGTCATAGTCTAATGTCCTACCATATTATTATTATGTATTTATATAGCACTGATATCTTCTGCAGCACTGTATAGAGTACATAGTCACGTCACTGACTGTCCTCAGAGGAGCTCACACTCTAATCTTACCATAGTCATAGTCTAATGTCTTACCATATTATTATTATGTATTTATATAGCAATGACCTCTTCTGCAGCACTGTATAGAGTACATACTCACGTCACTGACTGTCCTCAGAGGAGCTTACACTCTAATCCTACCATAGTCATAGTGTGATGTCCTACCATATTATTATTATGCATTTATATAGCACTGACATCTTCTGCAGCACTTTACAGAATACATAGTCATGTATCTGACTGTCCTCAGAGGAACACCCATACAAACACAGGGAGAACATACAACCTTCATGCAGATAGTGTCCTGGCCCAGATTCGCACCAGAATCTCAGTGCTGCAAGGTGGGAGTGCTGCCCAGTACCGCGCAGTGCTTCCATATAAGGCTTGATGTGTACAAATACTCAGGCAATAATGCCTAAGAATAGCTAAACAATGTCCTCACACAAATACTGCACAATGTTTTACCGTATTTTACTGCCGCAGAATGTTAGAAGAATGTTAAAAGGACTCAGCCAAACAATTCAGCCCTTCACACGAGATTCCAGGGCGCCCCTATTCCTCTGCACGACGCACTTTAAAAAACAGAAACAACAAAATGTTGTCTTCTCTGCAAATCAGCCAAGAAAACCTTGCGCTTGTCAAGCCAGGCGGGCTGTGCCTCTGAATTCCCGGGGTTATCATCTGCAGCAGGAGGGACCCAGTCTGTCTGCAGCTTGTTCTATCTCTCATTTACTATAGGAGTGAAAAGCTTGCCCTGTGTGAGTGAGAACCTGGGCACACCGTGTGCAGCACCACTGAGGGGATGTCAGCTGGGACAGCGCACTGCTGCATGACTTTCTGTGCGCAACACACAGCTGCCCAGAAATGGATTAAAGCGGACTTGAACTCAGAACCAGAGCTGCTCAAATCCGGATCCGGGAGACACCCGGATAGTTGCTATCCGGATATCTCCCAGTTACCTGTGCGGGGTGGGCGGGGTCAAGCTTACCTGTCTGATGTCTTCTTCGTCCGTCCCTCGGCGCCTCCCACGATGCGGTCCAAGCGGCGGTCACGTGATTACAAACACTTCCTCCTTCCGGGTTGAAGGAGGAAGTGTTTGTAATCACGTGACGCGTGTGGAGCGTGGGAGGCGCCGAGGGGCGGACCGAAGAAGACGTCAGATGGGTAAGATTGACCCCGCCCACCCCGCACAGGTAACTGGGAGATATCCGGATAGCAACTATCCGGGTGTCTCCCGGATCCGGATTTGAGCATCTCTACTCAGAACTTCCTCTCTACTCTAAAAGATAAGCAACAGCATAATAACCTTTACAGAAAAACATTTCTTTGTTACAGCTCATACAAATCCTAAAATAAATCTGCAGTGTTTCTACTTCCTGCTTTCATGGGAGCAGATATATTGTTTACAGCCTGTGCTTTCCAATGGGCTTATCTGCCATCTATGACACGGGGAAAGATCAAATTACAACTTGTGATTAGTCACAGATGAGAGGGAATTAGACAGGCTAAACTCTCTAAATACATACAGGGTGCATTTCTCTAGGTTTTCCTTCACCCTTTTCAGGTCCACTTTTAGATGTAATGGGGCTCTAAGCATGGTCGTGATGCCCCCTTGTGGTCTTTTTGGTAATCTGAAGTAAAGAGAGGTCAGAGAAGGTGACAGGTGGGCCCTTTGACACCCACCACGCCCCAGGCACCTGCCTAGGTTACCTGGTGGATGATCCTGCTCTGGAGCGGTTCTATTCATTCTAGTTGAATGGGGTCTGCGCAGCAACAGAGAACAATACAGGTGCATGCATTTGTGTAAGTGTAATAGTGTGCCAAGGCCCTATGTTATTATTACTAATCAGTATTATATAGCACTGACATCTTCTGCAGCACTTTGCAGTCATGTCACTGACTGTCCTCAGAGGAGCTCACACTCTAATCCCTACCATAGTCATAATCTAATGTCCGACCATATTATGTATTTATATAGCACTGACATCTTCTGCAGCACTTTACAGAGTACATAGTCATGTCACTGACTGTCCTCAGAGGAGCTCACACTCTAATCCTACCATAGTTATAGTCTAATGTCCTACCATATTATTATTATGTATTTATATAGCACTGACATCTTCTGCAGCACATTACAGAGTACATAGTCATGTCACTGACTGTCCTCAGAGGAGCTCACACTCTAATCCTACCATAGTCATGGTCTAATGTCCTACCATATTATTATTATGTATTTATATAGCACTGACATCTCCTGCAGCACATTACAGAGTACATAGTCATGTCACTGACTGTCCTCAGAGGAGCTCACACTCTAATCCTACCATAGTTATAGTCTAATGTCCTACCATATTATTATTATTATGTATTTATATAGCACTGACATCTTCTGCAGCACATTACAGAGTACATAGTCATGTCACTGACTGTCCTCAGAGGAGCTCACACTCTAATCCTTCCATAGTGTAATGTCCTACCATATTATTATTATGCATTTATATAGCACTGACATCTCCTGCAGCACATTACAGAGTACATAGTCATGTCACTGACTGTCCTCAGAGGAGCTCACACTCTAATTCTACCATAGCCATAGTCTAATGTCCTACCATATTATTATTATGTATTTATATAGCACTGACATCTTCTGCAGCACATTACAGAGTACATAGTCCTGTCACTGACTGTTCTCAGGAACTCACACTCTAATCCTACCATAGTCATAGTCTTATGACCTACCATATTATTATTCTGTATTTATATAGCAGTGACATCTCCTGCAGCACTTTACAGAGTACATAGTCATGTCACTGACTGTCCTCAGAGGAGCTCACACTCTAATCTTACCATAGTCATAGTCTAATGTTCATATTATAATTATATCCTGGTTCTCCTGCCATAGCTGTAAGGTGTGGCAGCTGTTTGGCGCTGACCTTCTCCATCCGGTGAATCAGTAACCAGCCTCCTGACAGCTAAGTACATCACCATATCTTTCTGCCTCTCTCACCAGCTTGGGGAGAAGTATGGCGGTGTCTACACTCTCTACTTTGGCTGGAAACCGGTCGTGTTTCTTTATGGCTACGACACCCTGAAAGATGCCCTCCTGGGCCAGGCCGAGGACTTCAGTGGACGAGGCATTGTACCCGTGTTTGAGCGAATCGCGAGAAGAAAAGGTAAAGCCGTCCGATACGCGAACACTCCTGTGGTTGCCTAGTCTCCGGCAACTGTCTGCCCAAAGGTCATATCATCAGCTGAAAGCAACAGATCACATGACACCATCTTAGTGCTAGGATACAGGAAGTTGAAGGCAAATATTTTGATTTTGGATATAGCGATACAGGTCTACAACCTTTGAGTTTCAATTGTAAGGTGCAAGCTGTGAATATAATCATGAGAATTATTAATAACCTCATTGCCTGGGTACACCAGAAATATGCAGTCAGGAAAGGGTCAGCAGAAAGGCAGATGTTGGGTTCTTCTTCCATAAAGTCACTGAACCAACATGGTTTACAGAATACCCACATAACTCGGGGTGACCCAGTACCACTAGGAAGGTATAGGGGACTAATAGAGACCCAAAAGAGTGTAATTTGCCTTCTTAAAACAGAAGGTATTTGCGATAATTCGACTGTAAGTGAGCAACTGTGGTCTCCAACAATGCATCGCTCCTGAATATGCAAATCATCTCTTTATGCCCTTGAAAGCCAGGCACACATCCAGAACCGCTGGTGTATAGTGAGCCTGAAGCTTATACATTTTACAGAGCCACACCAACCCCACATGCAGACAGCCTGTTTCAGACTTATTGGTCCTCATCAGTGGATGGCAGAGATTGATACATCTCTATGGGACAGGGTTTGGGCCAGTACTACAGAATACCCAGACAGCTCAGGGTGACCCAGAACCACTAGGAAGGTATAGGGGGGCTAAAAGACACCCATCATGGCTGCTTGTTTCTCCTCATGTCTTGTTAGAAGCATGGGCACGTTGCTGTGTAGTCATCCAGCAGGACAAAAGTTCCTGAGTGGGAAGGATAGACAAGTGACAGTGTTGTCCCGTCACCGACATCAGCTGAGGGTCTCTAGTTCTGCTCTATCTCCGGTGCTCACTGTTGTAAAATCTCTGTTTTGTATTCCAGGTGTGGTGTTCTCTAACGGACCTCACTGGTTCCATCAGAGGAAGTTTGCCCTGACCACTCTGAAGAACTTTGGGATGGGGAAGAGGAGCATTGAGGAACGGGTGGCTGAGGAGGCCATGTTCCTGGTGGAGTTCTTCAAGTCAAAAAATGGTAACGGTCTCTGTGTGAGCGTCTTTCCCTTAACTGAAGCCTCTCCCTTTCCAAATATTCAAGAAGGATGAAAGTGTCACCCAAGTCACGTTGGTTAGTGCAATTTATGGTCAAACAGGTTTTTCCTCTGTTATATGAGAGAGAAAAACGTTCCGGTGTTTTGGCCTAGAGTGAAATGACCTGACAGAAGCCATTTCTGTGCAGTATCTCTAGCTAGTGCTAAGAAAACAGTCTATTGTGCAGAATGTTCTTCTATTATCTTTGGAGCGGATGTATGGACAGATTGTTCAGGAGACAGATCTCTTTCTGATCGAATAAAGATCTAATGCCTGCCCACACATCACAGACAGATTCCGAATACATTTCAGCATGAAATATATCTGCAATCAGCCTAGCAATGCTGCCTGCCTGGCTCCCCCATGTAAAATGCCCCTCAGCCCTGCCCCACTCCCCCCTCCCCTTCCTATGCCTGTGATGTGTAAACTCTGGGCAGCACAGTGGTATAGTGGGTAGCGCTCTCGCCTTGCAGCGCTCCATTCGCGGTTCGGATCCCAGCCAGGGCACTATTTGCATGGAATTTGTATTTTGCATGGAGTTTGTATGTTCTCCCCGTGTCTGCGTGGGTTTCCTCTGGGCACTCCGGTTTCCTCCCACACCCCAAAAACATACAGATAAGTTAAGTGGTAGTTCCCTAAAAATTGGCTCTAGACCAGGCATGGGCAAACTCGGCCCTCCAGCTGTTACGGAACTAGAAATCCCACAATGCATTTGCCTTTATGAGTCATGACTGTGGCTGTCAGACTCCTGCAATGCATTGTGGCGCTTGTAGTTCCTTAACAGCTGGAGGGCCAAGTTTGCCCACGCCTACTCTAGACTATGATACATGCACTTCATGATATAGACATAGGACTATGGTAGGGATTAGATTGTGAGCCCCTCTGAGGGACAGTTAGTGACAAGACAATATACTCTGTACGGCACTACGGAAGATATCAGCGCTATATAAGTACTAAATAGTAACTCTTACCTGCCGCAGCGCCAAGTCACCAACTGCTGTGACTTCACACATGCACCTGGTGTCAAGTGGTACAGGCACTTGATAATGGGGGATTAGTCTGGGAGTAACGCCAGTGGGACAAGTGAGAATTTAAACAGCACGAGCATCAAAGGGGGGACATTTTGCACTTTGGGGGAGTGCGGCCAGGGATCTGCTGTGCACCTGATCAAGCACTTTCAAACTAGATTTTCCAGCATGCTTGATCGATACATTCAACCAATTTTGGCCTGTAATCGATTGAATCATCGATGGGCGGATATGTAGAATTGTTTTATCTTGATACAATAGGAAAGGCCCACCCAACAAATCACTTTAAATGTTTATTTTATTAGTTAGCAAGTAAAATCAAAAATAAATTGGGGCAACGACATACAACACACACACATACACACATACAAGAACTAGTGTAGTTTTGAGAAAGCCCGTTAAACGTGGTGGTATCCGTGTTGTAGGACACAGTCTGTATATAGCAGAGATGTCAACAATAATGTGATTGGTTGTTCACCAGTCAGCTGACCCGCTGGACACTTTACACATGCATAGAGATGGGCCGAAGAAGTCGCCAGGTGAATAATTCGCAAAGAAGATTGCGAATTCACATTCGCCACCTCAGGAGAATACTTGGTGGATTTGGTTTGCCCCCTATACGTCATCATTGAGCTAAACTTTGACCCCTTACCTCACAGTCAGCAGACACATGGAAGCCAATTAGCTAGCATCCCCTCCTGGACCCCTCAGCCACCTATAAAAAAACACCAGGATGGCAGCCATCTTGGACTCATTCTGTGACTGCAGGGTTCGTAAGTGCAGGGAGTGAGTTGCTGCACATAGGGAAAGTGGTAGCTATGTGTCTGTTCTTGCTGCTACCACATTGTCCCCCTCCTAAGACCTCAATGCAGCAGACAGTGGGTGGTAAACTAGTATATAATCTCTTCTCTCACACAAACACCCAACATGTTTCACTCTTAGCGGGTTTCGTCGGGGGGAAACTTATATACAGTCTGTAAGTGATACAAAAAAACATAATAACCCCCCACCAAAATACACTGTCAGAAGATGGCCCTGGTTAGATATGTAGAATTATCAAATCAGATGTTGTTCGGGCCTCAAAATCGCTAAATGTGGGGACACTTTTATTGTCTGTCTGGCAAGCAGTCATTACATTTCCAGCTAAAGAGTTTTCAGAAGTGGTGCTGACCTCTCACTTCTACAGATATTGGGGTGTGTGGGGTAACGGGCCTGTCAGATCCGGGGTAATAATTGTATTCTTCTTCATCAGGGAAACCGTTCAATCCCGGCCCTGAGATGACGGCCGCCGTGTCCAATGCCATCTGCTCCATCGTCTTCGGAGAGCGATTCGACACGCAAGACGAGACATTCCAGACGCTGCACAGAATGCTGCTTGAGAATCTGACTTTCCTGGGGAGACGAGGCTTCCAGGTGATTCAAACCGTTTTTAATTTTTTTTATATAGAATGGGCACCCTCTATCCAGTACAACAGCACACAACAGGCAGAGGAGAAGGGACTGTGGCTAAATAGTGATGGTAAAAAGAGGTCGATAAATAGAGGTGCTTTTTGAGGACTTGTCTAAATGTATTAAATGTAGGAGGCCTAAGGGGGTGAGTTAAAGAGACACTGAAGCGAAAAAAAATGTATGATATTATGATTTGTATGTGTAGTACAGCTAAGAAATAAAACATTAAGATCAGATACATCAGTCTAATTGTTTCCAGTACAGGAAGAGTTAAGAAACTCCAGTTGTTATCTCTATGCAAAAAAGCCATTAAGCTCTACGACTTTCAAAGTCGTGGAGAGGGCTGTCTTCTGACTTTTATTATCTCAACTGTAAGTGAACAGTTTTCTTTTTCTCTGCCAGAGGAGAGGTCATTAGTTCACAGACTGCTCTGAAAGAATCATTTTGTGTTGTGTAATCTGCACATATTATAGAATGATGCAATGTTAGAAAAAACACTATATACCTGAAAATAAAAATATGAGAATATTTTCTTTGCTGCTAGTCTTCTAGTAATTCTTTATAGTACACAACCAATTCATTACCGGTATATCATATTTTTGTTTTCGCTTCAGTGTCTCTTTAAGGGGTTCCAGGGAATGGGGGCAGCTGTAGAGAAGTTTTGATCTTGCATGACCCAGGTGAGGGCTGAATTATCTTATCAACAGATAGCAGACAATTCAAAGCTACCAATATCCTGGTCCGATCCACCATCCAGTTCAATAATTTTATCGAATCAGATGAAAACTGGTGCTACAACAAGCATGCCCAATTGACAAGCCTACTGAATGTATCGATTGCAACGCTGATTTCTAAGTGATTTCATGCTAACGATCGGGAATCAGCCTGCCGTGTATGGGCAGCCAAAAGATCTGTCTCTGATCAGATTCGATCAGAGAGCGATCTGTCTCTTGGTCGACATTTCCATACATCATTAGATGTTCGAGCACCTTAAAGAGACTCTGTAACATGAAAAACCTCCCCTGTGGGTACTCACCTCGGGTGGGGGAAGCCTCCGGATCCTAATGAGGCTTCCCACGCCGTCCTCTGTCCCACGGGGGTTTCGCTGCAGCCCTCCGAACAGCTGGCGACAGGCCCGACTGACTTCAATATTTACCTTTGCTGGCTCCAGCGGGGGCGCTGTGGCGACTTTCGGCACGGAAATAGACGGAAATACCCGATCTCAGTCGGGTCCGCTCTACTGCGCACGCGCCGGAAACTTGCGCCTGTGCAGTAGAGGAGACCCGACGGCGATCGGGTATTTCCGCCTACTTCGGAGCCGACAGCCATCAGAGCGCCTGCGCAGGAGCTGGGAAGGTAAATATTTACGTCGCCGCTGTACGGAGGGCTACAGCGAGACCCCTGAGGGATGGAGGATGGCGTGGGAAGCCTCATTAGGATTCGGAGGCTTCCCCCACCCGAGGTGAGTACCCCCCAGGGGAGGTTTTGTCGTTACAGTTCCTCTTTAAAGAGGGCTTCAACTCTGACATAACAGTCAGTAAAAACATGTTTTCTACTTTTTATCACCCATACAGTTATATTTGCTTTTGTGCACAAGTAATATTGTCTGTCTACAAATTTCCAAAGTACAGTTTATCTGCACTGAAAGCTGTAATGTAATGCATTGCATAGCTGCTGTATTTATATATTACAATGTATCCAAGGAGAATGTGTCATCTCCTGTGTACACATTTGGCTTGTATTCAGATGAGACACTGCTAGCAGTACTGTTTACATTAGATTGTTTTCTTATTAGCTACTATTGTAATCACTTCCTCAAGTTCAGCAAGAGTGCTAAGCTTCCCACTGAAGGAGAAAGTGCTGTGTTTAACTGTTTGAATGCTTTTCTGCTACCAGTGCTTTTTTCTGGTAGTACCTTTTTTGCTGTATAGAATATTTTAGAGCAAATAAGAAATCCTGAGTGTCATACCACTTAAAGGATACCCGAAGTGACATGTGACATGAGATAGACATGGGTATGCACAGTGCCTAGCACACAAATAACTATGTTGGGTTCCTTTTTTTCTTTCTCTGCCTGAAAGAGTTAAACATCAGGTCTGTAAGTGGCAGTTCCTGTCTGAGTCAGAACTGGGTCAGACTACAGCGTGACCTTCACTGATAAGAAATTATAACTATAAAACACTTTCCTAGCAGCAAATGGCTTCTGAGAGCAGGAAAGAGATAAAAAAGGTCAATGGTTCATAGATTTTAGCTCTGGCATACTTCAAGGAATGTGTCATTGAGCAAGAAAAATAAAACCGTTAAAACTTAAAAAGTAGATTTAAACATAAAATAAAACTGTGGAATATCTTAAAAAGTCATTTTTTTAGGAGAAGGAAGATAGATACAGAGGTTTATTTAATTAGTTTATTTTCGCCTCGGGTGTCCTTTAAAAGGACAGTTCCAGTCCAGGTTTCCACATGACTTATGATCTCCTCTCTGGAGGTGCAACAATTTCTTCCCACCCAACAACGAGGGCAACACTTAAACCCAAGCCAGGTTTGAAGGATGACTCATGTTCTCCAAGTCCTCCCAGGTCTTGAGGTCACTATAAGTGAATCCGTCCGGATGTTTCTAGCCTGTGATGATGGTTTGTTCTCTTCCTGCAGCTCTACAATGCCTTCCCAGAGATTCTCCGCTGGCTTCCCGGGGACCACAACAAGATCTTCCAGAACGGCACCATGCTGCAGACCTACCTGAGAGGCCTCATAGACAACCACATCCTCACACGAGACCCCAACTGCCCCCGGGACTTCGTGGACAGCTTCCTGAACAGGATGGAGGAGGTAAGACAAGGCTTTCCCTTCTATCATTGGTGGGAGCACCGGGCAGCTAGATAAGCCCTGGGCACTGGGATAGAATGGTCAACAAAGATGCCAAGAAAACAGAAGCAAACATGGAGCGACCAATTGGAATCCTTCCTTCATTGAAGCAAGTGTGTGTGTGTCTGGGGGGGGGGGGGGGGGGGGGGTAAGAATTAGATACTCACCTAAGTAGTGGAAAGCCTCTGGATGGCCCCAGAGGCATAGCTAAGGTTTTCAGCACCCAGGGACATGGACAGCTTTTGCGTCCCACTCTGAGCAAAATGGGCGTGGCCACGCAGCAGAATGTGGTCTTGGTCATGGGTGGAGCCAAATGTACAAATATTGTTTAGCCAGATGTGCCCCACTCCCCCATTCAGATAGCCTGATCTGCCCCCTTCAAATAGCTAAATGTGGCACCCTTTAGATAGCCAGGTGTGCCTCCTCCCCATAGAGAGCCAGATGTGCCTCCCTCTCCCCCCCCCTTTATATAGCCAAATATGCCCCCTTCTCCATTCAGAGAGACAGATGTGCCCCTTTAATAGCCAAATATGCCCCCTTTAGATAGCCAGATGTGCCCCTTCTTTCCCGGTTTAGATAGCTAGATGTTCCCCGCTTTTCCTGCTGCTGCTAACACTTCTGCTCTTCTCTGCAGAGGCAGGGAGAGAAGCAGGGGCACTTCGCGCAGCCAGCGAGTCGCCTCTCATGCACGTGGGGGTGTAGTGGCTGTGTTGACTTAGCACGCTCACAGTGCTGCGCCTGGGGACATCTGTCCCCCTTTGCCTCCCAAAGCTACGCCTCTGGATAGCCCGGGGACTTGCAATATCCCAGCGTTGGCCATTGTTCCACTCTAGGGTCCCTCCTCATCTTCTGGCTGTGGTCCCAGCCTGGACTGGGCATGCGTGGACCTTACTTCAGCATGTCCAGCAGAGCTGCTCATCCAAGGTGGGGTGCAGCTAAAAGACACCCATTCCACCAGCTTTTGTTGAATTGCTTTAGAGAGACCCTGTGCCGGAATTGTGAGCTCCACCAAGATCCTGGAGGCTTCCGGGCCATTCATAGGTTCCCCACTATTGAAGGAGCCATCTCATCCAACTATGGGGTCTTACAGGGGCTCAGTGGAGCTTTGTTGTTGATTGCAATGAGTTCTGCTGAAGGATTAATGCTACGTTTCTTCATGATAAAGATGTACACACCCACCACCGGGCCACTTCAAACATCTGAAACTTGATTGGTTGCTCTGTTGAGTCCATGTTTGCGTTGGGTTTCTTTGCAGCCATCTTTGATAACTCTGTCCTGTGTGTCTTCGTACTCTCTGCCAATCTCTGCCCGTAGGAGGAGGGGAGCCCAGATTCTCACTTCACCCTGGAGAGCCTGACCATGACGACATTTAACCTGTTCATCGCTGGCACCGGCACCACCGCCTCCACCCTGCGCTGGCTGCTGAAGTTCATGCTGGAGTATCCGGAGATCCAGAGTAAGAATGGATGGAAACTGTCCCTTGCAGATGTGGGGTCTGTCAGCCTATTGCCGTGTTTAGACCAAATTTGCCTTACCTCTTCAAATGATACACACCAATTGATGCAAAAGAAGATACAGGCGCTCACGTCCCACGCAGTCTGCACAGTAGAATTCTGTATTACTGACCTGAAGAAGCAGGCGAAGACGCGTGAAACGTGTTGTCTACAGTTTAACCATCATCAATTAAAAAAAACAAACGTATTTCCCATTTCTGTGTATCATCTGAAGAGGTAAGACACCTCTATTTACTTATTGATATAGGTCCAAAATGTAGGGCACATTGTATATTATACGATGGGCACCTCCCACAATTTTTCATGGTTTAGTGTCTAGGCTCCTCCTTTGGTGTTGATGGTCTGTCCGAACTTGTAATTTACTACAATTAGGAATATCCCAGGCAGAGCCACTGACCAGGTTCCTGAGGATCTTGGATACCGATCAGGGGCGTTTATTTCCCTGCAGGTGTATACAGTGGTGGCAAGTCTGCAACCCTTTTTCATGAGTATCTATTACTGTAATTTCCTGTTCTTCTTTGAACATCTAGCGATACTAGACAAGGCACAACATTTATATTGCGCCAAAGCTGCAGCCACTAGGGGGCTCTCTAAAGGCAGAAGCAGTGTTGGGGAGCCTTGCCCAAGGTCTCCTACTGAATAGGTGCTGGATTGCTGAGCAGGAAAAGCTGAGATTTGCTGAGGTTTGAACCCTGGTCTCCTCTGCCGGAGGCAGAGCCCTTAAAGGGGCACTATGGCGAAAAATTGTAAAATTTAAAATAATGTGCAAAGATAGACAAATAAGAAGTATGGGCAGCTGACAGATCTCTCTCTGATCAGGTTCGATAAGAGGGAGATCTTCCCATCATCGATTGATGCATGGCTACCTTTTAATATTTACTGTACATCATTCTGTAAGATGGGGATACTCAGCTACAAGCCAGAAGCTACCTTCCCACACGTGGTTCTAAATGCTGAAGAGATGACAGAGAGAGGGTAATATGCTTAGAGGGGCACTATGGCGAAACTTTTTAACATTTAAAATATGTGCAAACATAAACATATAAGAAGTAACTTTTTTCCAGAGTAAAATGAGCCATACTTTACTTTACTCCTATGTTGCTGTAACTTACAGTAGGTAGTAGAAATCTGACAGAACCGACAGTTTTTGGACTAGTCCATCTCTTCATAGGGGATTCTCAACAAGGCTTTTATACTTTATAAAGATATTCCTGAAAAAGGATTTAAACAATGATGCTGGCCGGCTTCCCTGCTCACTACACAGTTTTTTGGCAGTTGGACAGAGAAACTGCCTTCACTAAGTGCTTTTGAAAATAAATAAATCCCTGAGAATCCCCCATGAGGAAATAGGCTAGTCCATAACCTTTCGCTTCTGTCAGATTTCTAATACCTACTGTAAGTGACAGCAACATAGGAGAAAAGTAATTTATGGCTCATTTTACTCTGGGAAAAAAACTTACTTCTTATTTGTTTATGTTTGCACATATTTTAAATTTTACAATTTTTCACCATAGTGCCCCTTTAACCATTACACACTATTTGGCACCCGATTTTCCCTTCACACCATAGGCACCAGGACTCCTACTCTAGGATTCAGAGTAACCTTAAAATAACTATATTGCCATGTTTTGTAGACAGACAAAAACAGAGACTCGCCTTGCAATGGAGGCATTTAAAGAGAAACTCCGACCAAAAATTGAACTTTATCCCAATCAGTAGCTGATACCCCCTTTTACATGAGAAATCTATTCCTTTTCACAAACAGACCATCAGGGGGCTCTGTATGACTGCTATTGTGGTGAAACCCCTCCCACAAGTAAGCCCCCCCACAAGAAAAGTTAGAACTTTTGTGGGAAATAGCTGTTTACAGCTGTTTCCAACTGCCAAAAACCATGCAGCAGCTACATCACCTGCCAACAGTAAAATGTTCACTTGAGTTCCTCTTTAATGCCCAACTATACCCAAAACTGAACAAGACAAATTCACAAAGCATTGATACTAATTTTTGGAATTATAAACATGAGGTCCAGCGTTGAACTCTAAGTTCAGAGATCCACAGTGCGGCTGTGCATGCCTGTAGCGGTGCACCTATCCTTGCAGGCCTAGGACAACTTGTCTCACAAGCTCTAGAGTTCCTACAGTATCTCACCATTTGAAGTCAGGTGTGCATTGTTCCTCCTACTTAGGGTGTCACGTTACGTCTGGTTGACCCGCCCACCAGCTGCATCCAGATGGTAGACGGTGAGAGCTGCACTGGAGTTACCATAGTGTTTTTTTTACGTTTTTTCTGAAATTTTAACGGTAAAAAATAGATTTTTTTTCCTTTTTCGTGGAGAAAATTGTTGCAGTAAAAATATAATTAAGTGTTGTCATGCTTTTTGCGATTTTTCATGGTATAAATATTGAGTTTTCGCTGTAAAAATAGCGATTTTCGCATTTTCACAAAAATACGAAAATACAAGCTATTTTTCGCATAAAATTTCTCAAAATCGAAAATTGCATTTATGATACGAAAATGACTTTGGCAAAATTTCCCAAGCTGCACTGCCCTGAAGACACACCTCTGTATTTTCTCAATGCACAGCAATAGAAACCAGATTCCCAAAGATGGGTAACATCTCAGCCCGCTGGGTCAGTACCTTGTGGGACCACCTCAGCCTTGAGTATGTTGGGATAATTCTCTACTGGCTTCACACATCTACCCTGTGCACTATTTGCCCCTCTTCTGTACAGATGTTCCACCCCAGTCACATTGGACAGTGACCTCTATTGGGCTGAATTCCTCAGATTTTCAGTTGGGTTTAAGTCTGAGCTCTGAGTAGGCCACACAAGGATGTTCAACTTTTTCTCCCCCAGCCATGGAGTGGTTACTTTTGCCACTGTTTTGGCTACATAATCACATAATCTGACCAAAACCCTTTTTCCTATTTTGCCTCAAAATCTTCAAGGAGGGTTTTTGCAAACCTCAATTTTTTAGAATTAATGTGGCCTTATTTGAGGTATAGCCAGATCCAGGGAGGGCTCTTGTAGTGCCACTTTCCACTTCTTAATTTTAACCTTTATGAGGTTTTTAGGGAGTAAGGCTTCACTAATTTTTATACAAATAGTTTCTGACTTGTGCCCGTCTACAACTTTCCCCGAGATCTTTTGACAGTTCCTTACCACCCATAGTTGATTGTTTGCTTTCAGTTGCACTACCAAGCAATGGAATACTCCAGAAATAGTTGGATTGATGCTAAATAAGGCTTCTTGCACACCAAGACGTTGCATTAGGTGGCACGTTAAGGTCGCATAACGTGCACCTAACACAACGTATGGTGCTGCAAGAGCCGACGGTAGAGTGAGTTAGGCGGCTCGAGTCCTATAATGCCTCCCAGAGTGGCGCTGATTGGCCAGCGGGACCACGTGATGCGGAGCGAGACACTCCGCATCACGTGGTCCCGCCGGCCAATCAGCGCCCGCCAGTGCAGTGAATATTAAGTAGCCATGTGCGCAGCTACTGTAGCTGGCTCTCCCCGCCTCCTCTCCGCCCCCCACTGCGCATGTGCAAACAGTCTAACGCGGCTATAGCCGTTCCAACGCCGTAGCATGCTGCACTTTGCTCAGAACGTGCAGTGTTACATGTAACGCAACGTGGGCTGTGTGAACAGCCCACTTGTGTTACATTGCTGTGCGTTGGGGGAGCGTTACAGGCGCACTAACATGCGCCTGTAACGTCTTACTGTGTAAGCAGCCTAAATAAAAATCATGACATCTGATCAGAGATGGAAGCCAGTTAATTTAGTGTACAACTGAGAAAGTGGTTAGTAAACAGCTGAATATTACAAGTATTTTTCAGGAGGCAAAGGGACCAGTTCTCCATCTTAGTGATTCGTTTTTTTATTTTATTATTTGTTTTCTGAAATGTTGCTATATTTTTGGATAGGAATAATTTTGTGAGTGAATTAACACATGGGGTGGGCGGGAAAGGGCCTCAGGGGTGGGCGGGAAAGAGCCTCGGGGTGGGCAGAAATGGTCCTCGGGGGGAGGAAGTGACAGATGGGCGGGGCTGACATAACCTTATCATTTGCTCTTGCAGAGAAAGCTCAGGCGGAGGTTGATAAAGTGATTGGCACAGAAGTATGCCCGTCCCTAGAACACCGTGTCTCCTTACCGTACACGGACGCCGTCATTCACGAGGTGCAGAGATTCTCCAGCGTTGTGCCCAACGGACTGCCCCATGCTGCTCTGAAAGACATCAAGTTTAAAGGATACATTATACCAAAGGTAAACATTCCCAGGTCATCACTCAAACATCTGATGGTGACTATCAAATCAGCTGCAACTGCATCTGACTGTATCAGTTCCTATATGCATACAATTTGCATTAATCGTGCATGCAAGTCAAAAATGTTAGCAACTCACTGACAAATATTTTTTAAAGTGCATTAGTAAAATGTTGCAGTAAAATGAGAGGCAAGTTCAGCTTGTATAGCGCTGTGGAATATGTCAGAGCTATATAAATGTATAATAATAACAATAGTGTGTGACTGTGGTGAGGGCATTAGAGTGAAAGCTCCTCTGGTGCAGAGACTGATGGGAATGGATCAGTGATCTCTGTACAGTGCTGTGGTATATGTCAGAGCTATATAAATGTATAATAATAATAATAGTATGTGGCTGTGGTGAGGACATTAGAGTGTAAGCTCCTCTGGTGCAGAGACTGATAGGAATGGATCAGTGATCTCTGTACAGCGCTGTGGAATATGTCAGAGCTATATAAATGTATAATAACAATAGTGTGTGACTGTGGTGAGGGCATTAGAGTGTAAGCTCCTCTGGTGCAGAGACTGATGGGAATGGATCAGTGATCTCTGTACAGCGCTGTGGTGTATGTCAGAGCTGTATAAATGTATAATAATAATAATAGTGTGTGACTGTGGTGATGACATTAGAGTGTAAGCTCCTCTGGTGCAGAGACTGATGGGAATGGATCAGTGATCTCTGTACAGCGCTGGGGAATATGTCAGAGCTATATAAATGTATAATAATAATAGTGTGTGACTGTGGTGATGACATTAGAGTGTAAGCTCCTCTGGTGCAGAGACTGATGGGAATGGATCAGTGATCTCTGTACAGCGCTGTGGAATATGTCAGAGCTATATAAATGTATAATAATAATAGTGTGTGACTGTGGTGAGGACATTAGAGTGTAAGCTCCTCTGGTGCAGAGACTGATGGGAATGGATCAGTGATCTCTGTGCAGCGCTGTGGCATATGTCAGAGCTATATAAATGTATAATAATAATAGTGTGTGACTGTGGTGAGGACATTAGAGTGTAAGCTCCTATGGTGCAGAGACTGATGGGAATGGATCAGTGATCTCTGTACAGTGCTGTGGTATATGTCAGAGCTATATAAATGTATAATAATAATAATAGTATGTGGCTGTGGTGAGGACATTAGAGTGTAAGCTCCTCTGGTGCAGAGACTGATAGGAATGGATCAGTGATCTCTGTACAGCGCTGGGGAATATGTCAGAGCTATATAAATGTATAATAATAATAGTGTGTGACTGTGGTGATGACATTAGAGTGTAAGCTCCTCTGGTGCAGAGACTGATGGGAATGGATCAGTGATCTCTGTACAGCGCTGTGGTATATGTCAGAGCTATGTAAATGCATAATAATAATAGTGTGTGACTGTGGTGAGGACATTAGAGTGTAAGCTCCTCTGGTGCAGAGACTGATGGGAATGGGTCAGTGATCTCTGTACAGCGCTGTGGTATATGTCAGAGCTATGTAAATGCATAATAATAATAGTGTGTGACTGTGGTGAGGACATTAGAGTGTAAGCTCCTCTGGTGCAGAGACTGATGTGATAGGATTGGTGCGACATTGTGAAATAATTGAGGGTAAAATGAATACTTTGATTTTTAGGACACACAGATTGTCACCATGCTCCATTCAGCTCTTTTTGACAAGAAATATTGGGATAAGCCTGAGGAGTTCAACCCTGAGCGTTTTCTGGATGAAAATGGCAAGTTTGTGAAGAATGACGCTCTTATTCCCTTTGGAGCTGGTGAGTGCAGAGGATTCACTCCTCTCTCATTTGCATTGCTGCCCCTCCTCCCCTCTCCCACCCGATCAGGTGCAGGAAGTCTCAGCTGTTGGAACAGACAGCAAGTGTTTACACTTGTAGTTCAGGTAAACAGGAACTTAAAGGGGAACTCCAGTGAAAACAATGTAATTAAAAAGTGATTAATTTTTACAATAACTATGTATAAATGATTTAGTTAGTGTTCGCCCATGTAAAATCTTTCCTCTCACTGATTTACATTCTGACATTTATCACATGGCGACATGTTTAATGCTGGCAGGTGATGTCAGTGGAAGGAGATGCTGCTTGCTTTTTTTGGAAGTTGGAAACAGCTGTAAACAGCTGTTATTTCCCACAATGCAATGAGGTTCACAGACAGGAAACTGTGGGAGGGGTTTCACCACAATATCAGCGATACAGCGCCCTCTGATGATCCGTTTGTTAAAAGGAACAGATTTCTCATTGGAAAGGAGATATCCGCTACTGACTGGGATTAAGTTCAATTCTTGGTCACGGTTTCTCTTTAAAGAACAACTGAAGTTAGAGGGGTATGGAGGCTGCCATATGTATTTCCTTTTAAACAATACCAGTTGCTTGGCAGCCCTGCTGGTCTATCTGGCTGGCTGCAGTAGTGTCTGAATCACACACCAGAAACAAGCATGCAGCTAATCTTGTCAGATCTGACAATAATGTCAGAAACACCTGATATGCTGCATGCTTGTTCAGGGTCTATGGCTGAAAGTATTAGAGGCTGAGGATCAGCAGGACAGCCAGGCGCATAATGACGTGCTGCATGACCTCGGCACCCACCTGCGGCGACGTGCGGCGGACCGTAAGTCTTGTAAGTCTATGGTGATGTGGGGATTTAAAAAATGATGGCGTGTCGGCGAGCATGCGTACAATAAGCTTCTCTGCACTTCCATACTTCTGAAACAGGAAGTGACCACAAGCGAGTGTCACTTCCTATTTGGATGTTGGCCAGAAGGGGATTACCGCCTACTAACGCAGTACTCCCCAAAGGCCTTTTTTTGGCGGTGCTGCTCCGGTCTGAAAATGGCCTCAGGTGAGTGATTCAAACACTACTGCAGCCAAATAGATCGGCAGGGCTGCCAGGCAACTGGTATTGTTTAACAGGAAATAAATATGGCCGCCTCCATATCCCTCTCACTTTGGATGTACTTTAATAGTACTTCCCAGAACTTTGCCAAAACTCTTTGTGGTCCTCTTTTGAATTCTTGGCCTCTGGTTCCTGTTGCTTAGATCTCAACCTACTTAGATAGATAGATAGATAGATAGATAGATAGATAGATAGATAGATAGATAGATAGATGGAAAGATAGATAGATGGAAAGATAGATAGATAGATGGAAAGATAGATAGATGGAAAGATAGATAGATAGATAGATAGATAGATAGATAGATAGATAGATAGATAGATAGATAGATAGATAGATAGATAGATAGATGGAAAGATAGATAGATAGATAGATAGATAGATAGATAGATAGATAGATAGATAGATAGCTGGAAAGATAGATAGATAGATAGATAGATAGATAGATAGATAGATAGATAGATAGATAGATAGATAGATAGATAGATAGATAGATAGATAGCTGGAAAGATAGATAGCTGGAAAGATAGATAGATGGAAAGATAGATAGATAGCTGGAAAGATAGATAGATAGCTGGAAAGATAGATAGATAGCTGGAAAGATGGAAAGATAGATGGAAAGATAGATAGATAGCTGGAAAGACAGATAGATGGATGGATGGATGGATGGATGGATGGATGGATGGATGGATGGATAGATAGATAGATATTCTTGTACAGTATATAGTAGTCGGGTAGTTAGGTGTGGCTGTTTGCTGAGTTCAGGGCTGGCTTCATTGAGGTTATTAGTTTTTTTGCTTGTACAAACTTGCACCTTATTTCAATACGCACTGTTTGCAGTTTGCTGACTCATTTCAGTTTATGCTGCCTGTTGTGACCACAAATTCCTCTGACAGTGCAGAAACAAGGGGGAGTCATCGTCATGTACTTACAAAAAAGTGCCTGGAAATGTGTAATACCAATAGTAAGATATCGGTATTTAATACTGATATTTTACTATGGCTAAACCCAACCCCACCCACACTAACCCTACCCCCCTTCCCTTAAACAAACTACCAACCCAGTGCCTAAAACTAACCCCCTCCCCCCCACACACACACACTAAATGCCTCAACTTAAACCCCTCCCCCCCACACAGACACTACCTAACTAATGCCAAAAATGACCGTCCACGCACATGCTACCTACCTAATACCTAAACCCCCAGTACACACTACATGCCTAAACCCAATTCCTCCCCCCCCACCCCCTCCCTACTGCCCAAATTCACCCCTTAACCCTACCCCCCCCTCCCCAGCACATACTACCTGCCTAATGCCTAAAACGAACACCTCCCCCGCACATGTTGATGCATATTATGAGGATGGATGTGATTGAAGCAGATTGGAACCATTATCTGGGCGTTTTCTGGTATCACACCCATGGTGGGAAGGTTTCCAGGATTGTGCCCTCAGATTGGCTTGTATATGTGTGACCAGTATTATGGTCGATGTCTCCTCTCTACAATCTCTGACCTCGTTCTTCTCTCCCGCCTCCAGGTAAACGAGCGTGCATCGGGGAATCTCTGGCCAAGACCGAACTATTCATCTTCTTCGTCAGCTTCCTCCAAAAATTCAACCTGAAGTTCCCTCCCGGTGAGAAAGGACCCATCGGCCTAGTGCCGGGAGGAACCCGCGACCCCCAACCGTTCAATATGTGCGCTGAATTACGCTCTTAGGGAAATGGATGGTCTCCAAGGAGCCGAGATATAATATATATTTTTATAAAGACTGTTTTATTACTTGAGGGCATTTTCTGAAAAGACGTTCTTGTCCACCAGGATGGGCTTCATGTTCAATCCAAACCCATTGAAATGGTTTGAGGGTTGTTGCTTTCAAGATCAGCTCCCCAGAGCACAAACATTTCAGTGTCCCAACAAAAAGTGCATCGATGAATGTGGTGTCTGTCGATGGAAGAAGAGCACATCAACAACCCAGAAGACTCTGATGTCCTCTTGACCAGGAGATGAACCTCAGCTGCCTCCAGCCATTCTGCAATTGTATTACACATGGACTCCCGTATGGTGAATACCAAAAGAGAAACACAGAGAGCCCAAAATAGTGTAGTATGTATCAGGGGCGTAACTAGGAGCCACCGGGCCCCCCTGCAGAGATTCTGACGGGCCCTCCTGGGGCCCGCTCAGGGCTATTTTGAGGGGCTGCGTCCCGCAGCATGAGGGGAAAGCATTGGCCACACTCGGCGGGGAGGGGGGGCGGTCCCTCCCCTCCCTCACCTCGGGGCTCTCCCCTCTGCGCTCCCCTCCAGCTTAAATTAGTGTCTGGGCAGCGGCGGGCAGATACATACCTTCCTTGCGTTCCACCGCGGATACTCCTCGCTCTAGTGTCTGACGCTACTTCCTGTTTATACATGAAGTGACGTCAGACGCTAGAAAGAGGATCATTCCTGGTGGAACGCAAGGAAGGTATGTATCTGCCCGCTGCTGCCCAGACACTAATTTAAGCTGGAGGGGAGCGCAGAGGCGAGAGCCCGAGGTAAGGTCATGGCTTTCCCCTCATGCTGCGTCCCCTCCAGCCTCCTAAAACGGGCCCCACCGCGGGAGCAGGGGCTGCAGGCCCTCTTGTTACACCCATGGTATGTATTGCATTTGATGGATAGTGTAAGTAAATTGATACTCACAAACCAGGGTTACCCGATAGGCAACCACTGTAAATGCAGGTGGGGAGATTGGACCTGTCCTCACTCAGGATTAAGAAGTTGCTCTCTGCAGATCGGAAAGAAGGGGGTATATAACCCCTCTAGGGGTAGACACAGGTATCGCAGGAATTGAACAGAGGCACCAACAGGATATAATATGCTAAAAACTTTAAAATTGCTGAGGAGGCAGTGGTGGACTTACCTCCTCAAAGCAGACCTGAAACTGTCAATTTTCAAAGGTTTAGATTTATTAATATACTCCAGAAACCAGTTACAACGCGTTTCACAGGTGTGGCCCCCACTTCATCAGGCATACAGCAACAAATGTCTCAGCCTAGCGCCTCTGTCCCATATGGGCTCATATCTTTCAGATCAGGACTATTACTATGATGCTGAATGTATTGTGATCTCTGATCCCGGCGGGTTTATGTTTTCCCACAAGCACAGCAGTCCTCATATTTCCACACTAAATGTGTACTTATGTTTTCTGGAAGTCTGGCTTGCATGCTGGCCTCTTCTGTCTGTCAGGAGCCCCACAGCACATTACCCAAGCCAAATGATGGCAGTGCCCTCCTGTGATGTACTCTCCAGATTATACTGTACAATGTTTACAAAGAGCAAGAGGTTCCTGCAGTGACTGCTGCATCCTGGCTTTGTGGGAGGGGCAGAAACAATTGCTGCAGGGAGATCCCACCATTGTGGGAGGGGCAGAAACAATTGCTGCAGGGAGATCCCACCATTGTGGGAGGGGCAGAAACAATTGCTGCAGGGAGATCCCACCATTGTGGGAGGGGCAGAAACAATTGCTGCAGGGAGATCCCACCACTGTTTATGCCAAATGGATCGGTTCTAATGGACTAATGTGAACGGATGCGATTGATTGAAAAAGGATCCGTTTACCTCCCTTAGGATCCGGCTGAATGGATAGTTTTTAGTGACAATGTGCGCCGGGCCTAAATCTTGTGTTTGCCTTCAATGGCGTAGCTAAGGAGCTCTGGGCCCCAGTGCAAGTTTTACAATACACTCCACTCCCCCAAGTACTCTATACATAACATCTGATATGGTGCAATAATACTTGCCAAGAACAACCACAGCGTCAGAGGTGAAAAAAGGGGAGGGGGAGCAGTTTGTTAATTACTACTAGTCAAAGCATCTATAGAAGTGATTATTATCAGTAAAAGACCAAATAAAGAGCCAATACAGCGGTTGAGGGAGGGCCCCTCTGGCCCAAGGGCCCTGATGCGGTCGCAACCTCTGCACCCCCTATTGCTACGCCACTGTTTGCCTTTGATGTATAGCTGATGTCCAGGTGCCAAACCCTCTCAGGCCATGATTATCCCATATGTATTATATGTACACTGTATTATGTGTTTAATATCTTGTTTCTTACACTAATTACTACAATAACACAGTCATGGTTGGTTGGAGAGGCTGGCAGAGTGCTAGCTCTGAGGTCACCGATGTGTAATACTTCTATTGGCTGTCAGCTCAGCTATTATTATTTTTTGTGTGTATTCCGATTTTTATTAAAGCATATATCAAAATAGAAGTCCAATGGAATGATCATTCAATATTATGAAGCAAGAACCAACCACAATTATTCAGGACAGAAAATATGCAACATTGGTCCATTTCACATAAACATAAAGGCGGCCACTAATTATACAATTTGCTGAACAATCGATTAACGATTTTTCCTATGAACTTTCACAAATGATCGTTTGTGACCACTAATGGACAAAAATCTTCTAACCAATTTGATCAGATGAATGAAATCTATCCGAATTTTGGCTTCACGTCAATCTGATTGGATTGTTTAGGAGATTATTGGCCATTATAGGTCCCAAACGATCATTTACTGTATGAACGTTCATAGGAAAAAAATCATTCGTAATCGATCGTTCAGCAAATTGTATCATTAGTGGCCACCCTGAGATACGCCATCAGAAAACAACACAGTCTCCTAAGAGTGGAGGACGAGGGCTCGATTCCCTTGTGACGTCCTCCTGCGATATAAACCAGCATAACTCGCACAAAACTACATTTGCATGAACAACCAATGGAAGGCTGATAAACCAGTTAAAGGACACCTGAATTGAGAGGGCTATGGAGGCTGCCATATTTATTTCCTTTGAAACATTTCAGATTGCCTAACCGGAAATAAATATGGCAGCCTCCAAATTCTTCTCATTACACTTGTCCTTTAAGGCGGATCCGAGATGAAAAACGAACTATAACAAGTAACTTGTCTATATATCTTATCTAAAGTTTAGATAGTTTAAACAACAAATCTGGCTGCAAACAGTTTTAATAGAATATGATTATTTCTTCCTGTGATACAATGACAGCAGCCATGTTGTTTGTAAACATTACACAGAGGCAGGCTTATCTGTATCTTGAGCCATCAGTCTAATCCCCTCTCCTCCTCCCCTCTGCCTCTGAAATCAATGCCTAGTAATACCTCCCCCTCCTCCTGCCCAGACTGAGCTCCCATGAGCCATTGCTACTGCCAAGGCTCTCTGAAACCCTGTGGGCGTGGCTTGTTTAGTTTATAGGGAATTAGAGTATTAAAACCAAAACAAAAAAAGTATTTGGCTTGAGGAATGCCCTATAAACAATAGGAAAGGAACACAATTATGCAATGAGTAAAAGTTCACCTCGGATTCACTTTAAAGGGGTACTTCAGCCTAAACAAACATACTGTTATTAAGTTACATTAGTTATGTTAATTAGAATAGATAGGTAATATAATCTTTTACCCACCTTGTTTTAAAACAACAGGCAAATGTTTGTGATTCATGGGGGCTGCCATCTTTGTCATGGGGGCAGCCATCTTTTTGGTTGAAAGGAGGTGACAAGGAGCAGGAGACACAGTTCCAACTGTCCTGTGTCCTGATAACCCCTCCCAGCTGTACACGCTAGGCTTCAAATGTCAAATTCAAAATGTAAAAAAAAAAAAATTTGCACTAAAACAGCAGAACGAGAACAACAAAATCAGAAATCCCATCATGCTTTGCACAGCATCAGGGGAAAAAAGCCCGGGCAGTTTTTTTCTGTGCAGCGAAAAGTTCTGATGCTGTGAAACTGTTAAAGAAACACCAATCCTTTTCAGTGCTGCTGAGTCGATTTTTAGTCCGGAGGTTCACTTTAAGGATAGGATAGAAAAGGTAAAGAGAAGAGAAAGAAAAGAGGAAGAGAACTACAAGATACTACAGAGACAGAGTTGTGTGCTGGCTGATAACCAGCCCCCGTAGTAGGGACAAAGCACCCTGGTAAGCAGGGCTGGATTTACCATTAGGCACTGTAGGCTCGTGCCTACAGGCGCCTGATTATGGAAGGGCGGCTCATTTCCCTCCCCAAGTCCCTCCCTCCTTCCCTATGCAGAGTCCCGATGAGATCGTAAATGAGAGGTTACTCACTCTGCTCTCGGCATTCCACCGACGAGATCTCCCTTTAGTCAGGGGCACCTCCAGCTACTTAATACTGAGGTTCCACTAGGTACCTAATATTGAGGGTACTTCTGTCTAATTCTAAGGGTCTCCTGTAGCTACCTGTGATGGGAAGGGAAGTAAGAGCCCTTTTCCACTATAGCGTTTGCGATCGCAAAATCGCAAACCGCTAGTGATTATCAAATCGCTATGGTTTGCTTTTTAACATAAGAATCGCGGTAGGTCATTTCCACTACTACTTAATCGCGAACGCGCGGCGGAGTGATTATTGCCGCGATTTTGATATGCAGTGCAAAGCATAGCAAAATCGCGATAGCAAACGTCGGGAAATCGATGCGAAAATTTGTACTTTTGCTGAATCGCAATCACTAGCGTTCAGCACGAACGCTAGCGATTGCTAGTGGAAAAGGGGCCTAAGGGAGCCATGACAGCTGGGCCAGCCAGCACACCTGCAGTGGGGTTTGGCAGGTGTTTGTAGGTTCATGGAGGGTGAAGCCTAAAGCCCCATCTACACGATACAATTCTTTGTGCGATTAGATTATGATTCTATTTACTATCCGATTAAATACGACATGTCAGATCGGGATTCGATTCAATTCGATTTGCTATTGCAAAACAATGGCAAATCGAATTGAATCTAATCGAATCCTGATTGGACATGTCGGATTTAATCGGATCGTAAATAGAATCGTAATCGAATCGCACAAAGAATCGTATCGTGTAGATGGGGCTTAAAGCACCAGGAAATCTGTGCCTATAGGCTCCTGTGAGATAAATCTAGGCCTGCTGGTAAGATATAGTAAGTATTGACCACATATTTGGATCCATATAAAGTGGTGGTTCCTCATATCTTATCAAACAGGTACAGTTTATGTGACAGTTTCGCCGTCAGCTTCTCCATCCTATAAATACAGGATAATCATGCGAATGGCTCAGCAATGCTGGGGGGTTGTCTCTCTCTCCAATGCTTAGCAATCAAACATCTCATAGCTGTCAGATAATGGTTCAGTAACCTTCTGTATTTGTGACTATATAGGTCAACACAATAGGCAGATCCATGGATCTTTCGGTACCTCAACCTCAGTATGTTGCAGAACTTTATCCCAGTATTTGCCCATTATGGGCGGAGTCCTAGAAGATGTGATGTAATGACCCCGTCTGAGCACAGTCCCTCCAGCAGAGGGGCGAAAGAGAGCTGGAAACCATTTATGTAGCCACTTCAGAATTCTATAAGACATCATCATCATTTTATATACCCGAATATACTCGCGTATAAGCCGACCAGACTATAAGCCGAGGCACACAATTTTCCCTCAGATACAAGGAAAAAATGATTGACCCGCATATAAGCAGAGGATCGGAAATGTAGCAGCTCCTGCGTTTTAATAATTGAAATAAATGCCAAATACAATTACATTAAAGGAAGTCCCAGATAATTAAAAGTGTTTTATAACTGCTCAGGTACTCTACTTCACCACTGTATTTTTTCCCTTCAACACCAGAGCAATTTTCACATCATGCTCCTCCCATTCATTGGCCAATAACTTTATTTCTACTTATCACACTCAAATGATCTACATATTTTGTTGCGGGACAAACTAGGCTTTCTTTGGGCAGTACTTTTTGCTATGAATTATTTTATATACTTTGTACAGGGAAGAAGAAGAAGAAAAAAAAAATTGCAAAAATTCATCATTTCTCAGCTTTCAGCCATCGTAGTTTACAAATAGGGGTTACAAATAATAATGATTTATAAAAATTTTTCTATGTAAAGGTGTATTATGGTGTATTTGGGTGTATTTTACATTTTGGCCACAATTTGGCAATACACTTAGCTCCCCTCTGCTGTTAACTCTCTGCCGCAAGCTCCCTTTCATCACAGGCACGGTGATCAGGGTTGGGAACAGCTGTTTCTCATACCCTGATCACGGAAAGGCATGATTGCAGCAATTGCAAATGTAAACGATGTGTTGATTGGGAACGGCGGCGGTAAGTAAACAGTGCGTATATATACTGTATATATACGCTCCTGATCCGCAAGTGAAGTAAACCGGGACATATATATATACGTACCTAGGATCCGGAAGTGGTTAATATTTATGATGAGCATACACAAGTGTTGCATACACATATGCATTGGTTTGGGGACAGATTATCATGCCGCAGTCTAACATTAGGTTCTGGCATCACTGCTGCACACTGATTCGATCGGCAATGTACTCGAGGACAAAGGCCAGTCTTCACACCGCAGGTGTAGGTGACTCGTGTATAAACCAAGGGGGAACTTAGCATATTTTGTGTGCTGAAAGATTAGGCTTATATGTGAGTATATAAGGTATCATTTCTTTCGTTAAGACACAAATAGATGTTTTGGCTGCATTTAACAATATCAAAGACCATACTTCGCTATCTGTGGTGGTACCAAAAGCCGTGTCCCAATATTGCATATAAAACTTTTTTTTAAGTCCAGAGACAAACGAACAGGAGCATTTATCCAGGAATACAACATAAACCCTTTTGTTGTGGGAACATTTCCCAAATGCACTCAAACTCCGTCTTCCTCGGGAACATCTAAGTTGGGGACAGGAACCGAAGGAAGTTCCGGATTTGCATGTGTTGTAGAAAGTGTCTATCAGCAAGTTGTAATCGTTCTTTGAGAGTAACAAACGAGTACAATCAGTGGCGGCACCACACTGGGGCTTACCCAGGATTCAGCCCCAGCTGGCGACTTATCAGCCCCCCTAAAGCCCCCCAGCCCCCTGGGTCATACATGCAGCCATGCAGAGCAGCCCCGCAAGGGTACGTTGGTTGCGTATAAATTTGTGTCCCGTGACACGTGCAGCGTGCTCGCCTGGTCCAGGCAGCTTCAGCTTAAGTTGCCGCCGACGGCTGAATAGGGAGCAGAGAAGGCACCACTGTCTGAGTCTGAGACCAGACTGCATCACTTGACTAAAGGTGCATACACACATGCGACTATAGTCGTTTGAAACAATCGTTCCCCAATCATTTCAAACAATGGTCGTTTAAAAAAAAGCAGCCAACGACCATTAAATCTAACGACGGACGAACTAGATCGTTAAAAACGAACGATCTAGCTTGGCGGATTTTTTCCAACGACGATTGTTTGCAAAAGTAGTATATCATTGGAAAACGGTGGTTCGTACTAGGCTTGACATGCGCATTTCACTATTTCTCTATGGAACTTTTCATTTTTATGCGCAAGCGCAATAGTTGTTTTACGTGATGTAACGTTCGTTCTAACGATCAGATCGTTACACACTTTTAAAAGCTAACTTTACTTAGGTCGTTCTTTCGTCAATTAAAAGTTAATTCGTCGTTCACAACGAACGATCGTTGTCGCATGTGTGTACGTAGCTTTAATGAGTGACTGGCTGCCAGCCAGAGCCAGCACTGACACCCACCCACGGACAGCACAGCAGACAGGAAACGTCCGAGCCTCAGAGAATTCGGGAGTCGGACTGGAGCCAGAGCAGAGGCAGCAGCAGGCGGAAGGAAGACTGAAGGTGGGTGGGCGTTTTTTTTTTTTTTTGCACCACAGCCAGGCCTGAGCTGCCCTGAGCTGAGCCCAGCCCGGCACCACCAATAACCAGGCCTGAGCTGCCCTGGGGTGCCCCCAGCCCACCACCACCAGCCAGGCCTGAGCTGCCCTGAGCCTAGCCCCACCACCACCAACCAGGCCTGAGCTGCCCTGGGGGGCCCAGCCCACCACCACCAGCCAGACCTGAGCTGCCCTGAGCCAAGCCCCACCACCAACCAGGCCTGAGCTGCCCTGGGGCCCAGCCCACCACCACCAGCCAGGCCTGAGCTGCCCTGGGACCCCCAGCCCACCACTACCAGCCAGGCCTGAGCTGCCCTGAGCCCAGCCCGGCACCACCACCAACCAGGCCTGAGTTGCCCTGGGGGGCCCAGCCCACCACCACCAGCCAGGCCTGAGGCCCACCACCAGCCAGGCCTGAGCTGCCCTGGGGCCCCCAGCCCACCACCACCAGCTTGGCTACATATACTGGGGACAGCTATACACCTGGCTACATATACTGGAGACATCTATACACCTGGCTACCTATACTGGGGACACTGTCTGTCTGTCATTATGTGCATTTACTGGTGAAACGTTGTCTCTCATTACAGGCATTTACTGGTGAAACGCTGTCTCTCATTACGTGCATTTACTGGTGAAACGCTGTCTCTCATTACGTGCATTTACTGGTGAAACGCTGTCTCTCATTATGTGCATTTACTGGTTAAACGCTGTCTCATTACGTGCATTTACTGGGGAAACGCTGTCTCTTATGTGCATTTACTGGGGAAACGCTGTCTTTCATTCCGTGCATTTACTGGTGAAACGCTGTCTCTCATTACGTGCATTTACTGGTGAAACGCTGTCTCGCATTCCATGCATTTGCTGGGGAAACGCTGTCTCTCATTCCGTGCATTTACTGAGGAAACGCGGTTTCTCATTCCATGCATTTACTGGGGAAACGCTGTCTCATTACGTGCATTTACTGGTGAAACGCTGTCTCTCATTCCGTGCATTTATTGTGGAAATGCTATCTCATTACATGCATTTACTGGTGAAAGGCTGTCTCATTACATGCAATTACTGGGGAAACGCTGTCTATCATTATGTGCATTTCCTGGTGAAACACTGTCATTACGTGCATATACTGGGGAAACGCTGTATCTCATTACATGCATTTACTGTGGAAACGCTGTCTGTCATTATGTACATTTACTTCATTTTTTAATGTAACTACATTAGCTGGTGCAACTACATTACAGTTAGCCCCACCCACACAACATTATGACCACGCCCATTTTTGCCACCTGCCAGCCCTTGTGCCCCTTTTGAGCCCCCCCCCCCCCCCCAAAAAAAAACAAATCTGAAGCTGGAGCCACCACCAAGTACAATTTGTAGTGGAAAGGATGCAGTAAGTCTGTGGTAGGAGTGCCATAGAGGTGAAAGGGAACTGCAGGCCTGGATTAAAGACTGGATTCCCCAGAACAGGCCGCAAGATGGAACCCTGTTTGAATAAGGTAATGTGCCTGCTTAACTCGTGCCACAATATTCCTAAAGAGATCTTTAAATCGATTAGATCAATGTTTGCTAGATATATTTGGGGCTATAAGAAGGTGCCGCATCTCTGGTATGCTCGGTTTTCAAAGAATAAAATGGGGGGCGGATTGGGCTTACCGGAAATTGAATTGTACCATAAGGCAATAGCATTATCCCATATAGTAGACTGGAATCATAGCCGGGATATGAAGCAGTGGGTGGAACTGGAGTCCCAGATTATGGATTTGGATGTCAGGGCTTTGCCGTGGATCCCTGTGCGTCTTAGAAAGTCTCTAGTTGGTAATTGTAACGATCGGTGTAACACAGAGAGGGTCTGATTACTGGTGATCTGCAGTATCACCGAGAATGCAGATATATACCCGATTATTGATGATCTGCAGTATCACCGATAATCAGATACATCTTCTAACCTCTGGACACCTGAGATCTGAGAATGTTAGGTGCGACAGTAATACTTTGAGTACTGTACCTCAGAAGTAGGTACAGAAGCAGTAAGGAATACTGCACAGAAGTACGTTCCTTCCGTTAGCCTAGACTCTCCCGGGGGAGGAGCTAGGCTGAGAGTAGGAAGGACAGAGAGTGAGTGACACCAGTGAGGGTGTCACTGACAGGTCTGGAAACTGCCTCTAACAGTAAGGCGAGTTCTCGAGGTCGGGCAAGCCAGGTCGATAACACACAGACAGATATGGTACAGATTCAGGAGACAAATACGTAATCCAATGGACAGGCAGAGTTTGGCAACGGAGTATCAGAATAGCAAGGTACAGAATCAGGAGGCAGATACAGAGTCCAGGAACGAGCAGAGTTTGGCAACAGGATATCAGAATAGCAAGATACAGAATCAGAAATCAGAGGAATGGTCAGGCAGGCAGAAGGTCATAACAAATAATACAATACAATATTCCTAAGCTAAGGTGTGAGCTCCGTGATCATCAACACCTTTGGAAACTGATCTAGAACACAGATACTGACAAGGTCTGAGTGCTACCACGTAGTGATCGCAACGCCAGACACCAGAGAAATGACCAGCACCCAGTATATATATACTATAGCGCTCTCCAGCGCCACCCCTAAGTGCTGGACCAATGAGAACTGGTGAAAATGTCAGCTGACCAGCTTGGTCAGCTGACTCTCCTCTGGCTGTCATATAAGCTCTGCCTCTCAGCGTGCGCGCGCGTCCTTCTGAACCTGTGTGGACTATCAGTCCCAGCCACACCAGACATGTTTTGCATCTGCTGACTCGGGCGCGGGACCTGCCGCGCTGCTCTCCAAGCAAGCGGCGGCCTACCCGCGTCCAACCACACTGTCATTAACATTGTCATGCGCGCAATCTGCCCCTTTCAACGCGGAATACACCGCTCTGCCCATGCGGCATGCGGCCGTTTCTCCGCGTTGTGCCGCCATGTTGGACGCGGAAACAGCCGCCTCACTCTGAGTACTGACGGCGGCTTTTCCGCGTTTCCTCACAGCAAATGAACCCCTTGGCTAAATGTTCACGAATGTACTCCTGCATGGCCACTTTCTCTGGCCCAGATAAATTGTAGAGATGGCCCCTAGGGGGCATACAACCAGATCGGAGATCAATGGGGCAATCAAAAGGGCGATGTGGAGGTAACTTATCAGCAGCCTTGGGACAAAACACATCAGAGTACTCGGAATATTGTACTGGTACCCCCTCCAAATGAATCCTGGTCTGGCCCAGTGTCACCCTCCCTAAACACTGCTGAAAACAATGCTCTGACCAACTTGTTAGTTGACCGGTCGCCCAATTAATCTGTGGAGAGTGAAGGTGCAGCCATGGCATGCCAAGGATGACTGTGGAGGTTGTCATGTGTAATACAAAAAACTGTAGTTTCTCCCTATGTAGCACCCCTATAGTGACTTCCACCTCTGGTGTTTGAGACAGAGGATGATTACTTTGCAGGGGGGAATCATCTACTGCTGTAACCTGAATGGGTGGTTTTACCGGGATGAGCAGAATACCTAATTTCTTAGCAAATTCGAAATCCATAAAATTAGCTGCAGAGCCTGAATCAATAAAGGCCTCAGAAACCTCAGTTTTATCTTCCCATGTAACAGTACAGGGAAGAAGTAACCGTTTATCCTCTAGGGGTAAAAGTCGCACGCCCAGGGTGTTACCCCCCACAACTCCCGACTTGTTAGGACAATTCCGTACTCTATGACCCCCCTCTGCGCAGTAAAGACACAGCTGCTCAGACATCCTACGTCTCCGCTCCACTTGGGATAGTTTCGACCGACCAATTTGCATTGGTTCGGGTGGAGGCGAGACGGGAGGAGGTGGAGTTACTGGAGGCGCAGCGTAGGACACCATTCTTACACGGTTACTACCCCGGGTCTGCCTCTGATAGCGCAGCCTGCGGTCGACTCGAATGGCCGATGAAATGGCCTCATCGACTGTTTTAGGTTCAGGCTGACTTAACATCAGATCAGAGACCTCATCTGACAACCCTGATAGGAAACAATCCAAGAGGGCATAGGTGTTTCACCTGGCTGAAACTGACCACCTCCTAAATTCTGCTGCATAATCCTCGACCGGACCCTTGCCTTGACGCAAAAGCTTGAGCTTTCGCTCAGAAGTTGAAGCAAGGTCTGGGTCGTCGTAAATTACTGCCATAGCTTTAAAAAATTCATCCACTGAGGTCAGGGCTAGATCTTCGGTGGGCAAACTATACGCCCATGTCTGAGAATCGCCTGATAAAGTCTTAATAAATGTGACCCTTTGGGCCACAGTTCCTGAAGATCGGGGTCTCAACTCAAAGTAAGCTAACACTCTACTTCTAAAGTTTCGGAAGTCAGATCTGTGACCAGAAAATTTCTCAGGTACAGGCAAACGTATGTCAGAGCTAGGAGGGGATCGCACCTCGTCCACTGCCATCTGGAGGGTTTGTAAAGAACCAGACAAGGCGTCAATCATAGTCTTGTGACTACCCAGCACTTGGTTGATGTTGTCCACCGAAGTGGCAAGTGCGCCCAGACGGTCAGAGTGTGCGTCCATTTGTATTTTGGTCTGGCGTTCTGTAACGATCGGTGTAACACAGAGAGGGTCTGATTACCGGTGATCTGCAGTATCACCGAGAATGCAGAATATACCCGATTATTGGTGATCTGCAGTATCACCGATAATCAGATATATCTTCTAACCTCTGGACACCTGAGATCTGAGAATGTTAGGTGCGACAGTAATACTTTGAGTACTGTACCTCAGAAGTAGGTACAGAAGCAGTAAGGAATACTGCACAGAAGTACGTTCCTTCCGTTAGCCTAGACTCTCCCGGGGGAGGAGCTAGGCTGAGAGTAGGAAGGACAGAGAGTGAGTGACACCAGTGAGGGTGTCACTGACAGGTCTGGGAACTGCCTCTAACAGTAAGGCGAGTTCTCGAGGTCGGGCAAGCCAGGTCGATAACACACAGACAGATAAGGTACAGATTCAGGAGACAAATACGTAATCCAATGGACAGGCAGAGTTTGGCAACGGAGTATCAGAATAGCAAGGTACAGAATCAGGAGGCAGATACAGAGTCCAGGAACGAGCAAAGTTTGGCAACAGGATATCAGAATAGCAAGATACAGAATCAGAAATCAGAGGAATGGTCAGGCAGGCAGAAGGTCATAACAAATAATACAATATTCCTAAGCTAAGGTGTGAGCTCCGTGATCATCAACACCTTTGGAAACTGATCTAGAACACAGATACTGACAAGGTCTGAGTGCTACCACGTAGTGATCGCAACGCCAGACACCAGAGAAATGACCAGCACCCAGTATATATACTATAGCGCTCTCCAGCGCCACCCCTAAGTGCTGGACCAATGAGAACTAGTGAAAATGTCAGCTGACCAGCTTGGTCAACTGACTCTCCTCTGGCTGTCATATAAGCTCTGCCTCTCAGCGCGCGCGCGCGTCCTTCTGAACCTGTGTGGACTATCAGTCCCAGCCACACCAGACATGTTTTGCAATGTATTTGTGATGAAACGCGGAAAAGCCGCTGTCTCTCAAAGTGAGGCGGCTGTTTCCGCGCCCAGCAGGGCATCACAACGCGGAAAAACCGCCGCATGCCGCTTAGGCAGAGCGGCGGAATCCGCATTGGAAACGGCGGAATCCGCATTGAAAACGGCGGAATCCGCATTGGAAGCGGCCCCCACACGCGGTGCTCAAGATACATTGCATGACAGTACTGGTGTGGCTGGGACTGATAGTCCACCAAGATTCAGACTTACACGCGCACACACTCATGACGTCACACACATGCGCAGAGAGTGCCCGGCAACGGGAGCGCGATCTAGGACGCGCTCCGCCGGGCCAGCGCAGACGTACTACTCCGGGTCATTGCGACCCGGAAGTAGTAAGAGACACAGATAAATGACAGCTTGGGCAGCCGAACAGATCGGCTGCAGTTCGGCTAACACAGCCGAACTGTTCGCCCAACTCTAGTGGGAAGGTAGCTTCTGGCTTGTAGCTAAGTATCCCCATCTTACAGAATGATGTACAGTAAATATTAAAAGGTAGCCATACATCAGTTGATGATGGGAAGATCTCCCACTTATCTAACCTGATCAGAGAGAGATCTGTCAGCTGCCCAAACACTACAGACCGATTCTCAATCAATTTCAGCATGAAATCTCTCAGGAATTGGCCTTGTGACGTTGATTTCAATGTATGGCCATGGGGGATACATATACATTTTGGGGGACAGCGGGCGAGGTTTCCTTCGTGTTCATCGGTCATCGCAATATCACATGACGTTACCACTGTGCACCCAATCGACCACATTGGTCTAAGCTCCCAACATGCTCTATCGATACATTCAATCGATTTCTTGGTTGTTGCTGCAACAATTTTTATCCAATTCGATAAAATTATGTGATTTTTTTTCTACAATTAAAATGACTAGATGTCTGGCTAGCTTAAAGGACAATTGAAGTGACAGGCATATGGAGGCTGAGATATTTATTTCCTTTTAAGCAATACCAATTGCCTGGCAGCCCTCTGCCTCCAATACGTTAGCCATAACCCCTGAACAAGCATGCAGATCACCAGGTGCTCTGACTGAAGTCAGACTGGATTAGCTGCATGCTTGTTTCAGGTGTGTGATTCATCCACTACTGTAGCCAAACAGATCAGCAGGACAGCCAGGCAACTGGTATTGTTTAACATATATAGCAGCTTCCATATTCTCCTCACTTCAGTTGTCTTTTGGCGCCACCTTGAGGCAGTTGAGCCGCTGGCTTTCCTCTCAGTCACATATCTGGCACCGTGTGGTGATATCGGTGGGGCGATCTGGTGCTGTGGTCACTGCAGGGTTAATTCAGTCACCGCACCTTCCTGTGCAGCGACAGGCAGGCTATTGTATGGATTACGGTACCTCCCCTGGCCTGGCTGCCGTACTCCAGTAATTGTGGCTTTCACCGTCTCCTTGGATTCCACAACAATGGAGAGAAAGTTGTGCAAACAGCGGCTGTCCTGGGAGTGAATCTGTGACATGATTTCCCGGCCTCGATGGCACACGTTAGATGGTGGTGAGAGGATGGTCTGACTCTGGAGGAAGACCCCCTTGCACCGCTGACTGACCGGCAGGATGAAAGCCATGGAGATTTCGGAGCTCAAGCTGCAGTGTGGGGCAGACCTGCGTTGCGAGAGCCAAGCTAGCGGCGTGCCGCTGTGCCAGGCGTGCGAGAGCTGCGTGCTGGCCGGAAAACTCGCCGTCACCAAGGAATGGTTCATCAGAGCGGGCGACAACTCCCAGCGGAGGTTCCTGTTCGGGGTCGTCAGGCGGCTGAAGAGTTTGGACTTGTTGGCGTACGTGGAGCGGGTCCTGCAGCCGGCCTTAGGGAAAGATTTCACCTACAGCCGCTCCAGGATAAACCCGAGCCTGGTGCAGGACCTCAGCACCGCCAGCTCGGACCGGGCACTGAACCGCCACCTGCTGCTCCAGTTCATGGTGGAGACTTGGGACTGGTTCAAGAACGGGTCCTACTGGACCAAAGCTAACTACGCTTTACTGCTGCTGCAAATGTGCAGCCCACACCTGCTGCACGGCGCTGCCAACCTCATCCACGTGCTGATCGCTCGCCACAGGCAGCAGCGGGGTAAGAGAGAAGATCGTAGGCAGGACCGGTCACTGATAACTAGGAGGAGCTCAATGTAAACTAACATAACTTAAAGAGGACCTGTTGTGAAAATAACATTGCTTATTTTTTTTAGAATATTCATTTATAGATTAGTCAGTGTTTACCCATTGTAAAATCTTTCCTCTCCCTGATTCTGAAAATTATCATTGGTGGTGACATCTTTATTTCTGCCAGGTGATCTGTACACAGAGGGAGATTCTGCTAGATTAGCAGTTGGGGAAAAAAAATTCCCATAATGCAATGAGGTTCACACACAGCAAACTGTCAGGACGTTGGTCATGACATCACACTGTGGGGGGGGGGGGGTTCCCCACAATATCAGCCATACAGCACCCCCTGATGATCTGTGTGTGAAAAGGTAAAGATTTCTCGTGGGAAAGGGAGTATTGGCTACTGATTAGGGTGATGTTCAATGCTGGGTTACAGGTCCTCTTAAAAAGAGAGTTTAAAACTGGATGTACATTTCTGGATAAATGGCCATTTGTCTTCGGTACAGGTTGGCCAACACCTTCCATCCAGTTCTACACAGTTTAGTTCAGACTGGGCACCTTAGTACCCCATCGTATGACCAGACTGGTATTTTGTTTTGGAGAGGCCCACATGGCCGAGGGGGCCCCACACAGTGAGAACAGCACTCCTCCCACCTCCTGACACTGGCTGCTATTATGGATGCCTCGGTCTGTGTGTCCCCTTCCATAACTATCGATAAACCAACTACAAACATAACTACGCTATGCTAGTCTGTCCGTGTCGCTGCGTGTTCTGTATTCCTGGACGATCCTCTAATAATATCTTACTTTGTGTGTTTCTTTTACACAAAGACTGAGATTTAGTGCAATACAAAGATTCACTGAGATTTGGTGCTGTGCAGAGAGTCACTGAGATTTGGTGCTGTGCAGAGAGTCACTGAGATTTGGTGCTCTGCAGAGAGTCACTGAGATTTGGCGCTCTGCAGAGAGTCACTGAGATGTGGTGCTCTGCAGAGAGTCACTGAGATGTGGTGCTCTGCAGAGAGTCACTGAGATTTGGTGCTCTGCAGAGAGTCACTGAGATTTGGTGCTGTGCAGAGAGTCACTGAGATTTGGTGCTGTATAGAGTCACTGAGATTTGGTGCTGTACAGAGAGTCACTGAGATTTGGTGCTGTACAGAGAGTCACTGAGATTTGGAACTCTGCAGAGAGTCACTGAGATTTGGTGCTCTGCAGAGAGTCACTGAGATTTGGTGCTCTGCAGAGAGTCACTGAGATTTGGCGCTCTGCAGAGAGTCACTGAGATTTGGTGCTCTGCAGAGAGTCACTGAGATTTGGTGCTGTGCAGAGAGTCACTGAGATTTGGTGCAATGCAGAGAGTCACTGAGATTTGGTGCTGTACAGAGAGTCACTGAGATTTGGTGCTGTGCAGAGAGTCACTGAGATTTGGTGCTCTGCAGAGAGTCACTGAGATTTGGTGCTGTGCAGAGAGTCACTGAGATTTGGTGCTCTGCAGAGAGTCACTGAGATTTGGTGCTCTGCAGAGAGTCACTGAGATTTGGTGCTCTGCAGAGAGTCACTGAGATTTGGTGCCCTGCAGAGAGTCACTGAGATTTGGTGCTGTGCAGAGAGTCACTGAGATTTGGTGCTCTGCAGAGAGTCACTGAGATTTGGTGCTCTGCAGAGAGTCACTGAGATTTGGTGCTCTGCAGAGAGTCACTGAGATTTGGTGCTCTGCAGAGAGTCACTGAGATTTGGTGCTCTGCAGAGAGTCACTGAGATTTGGTGCTGTGCAGAGAGTCACTGAGATTTGGTGCTCTGCAGAGAGTCAGGGCTCAGCCACACTATAAGCGCCTTTCTGAGCGCTTTTTAAAAATCGCTCCCATTCACTTTCATTAAAATTGTGATAAAAAGCGCATCGATTTTTCACGTACGCAATCGCTGCAATTTTTACTGCGATTTTAATGAAAGTGAATGGGAGAGATTTTTAAAAAATCAATTTTTAATCGGTTGTTAAAGAAAACCTGAACTGAAAATTAAAAGTCAAAATAAGCATACACAAGTCATACTTACCTTCCATGTAGTCTAATCCTCAGTGACTTTCTCCTGTCCCGCGTCCTGTTTGTTCACAGTGATCATGGGAATTTTCCGTCCTCCATTTTGAAAATGGCCATTACCCATAACAGCTTTTTGGTCAGCACACAGTTAAACTGTAACATCGCCCACTTGAGCCATAGGGAAACATGGACATTACCTGGTACATCAGTTTTCCTCCCAGCTATAACTGACAGCAACTGATATTTTACTGACAGCAACTGATATATTTCAGTTCTGACAAAATATTGTCAGAATTGGAAGGGATTATTGTCAAAAGAAAATGGTGAGCTTCTGAGAGGAACTGATGGCGAGGTAACTCTGTAATGTTCATTTGAAGTTACCTCATGTGTTTATTTTAAATATTTTTACTCAGTACAGGTTCTCTTTAATCACAAGCGCTCAGAAAAGCGCTTATAGTGTGGATGAGCCCTCACTGAGATTTGGTGCTCTACAGAGAGTCACTGAGATTTGGTGCTCTGCAGAGAGTCACTAAGATTTGGTGCTCTGCAGAGAGTCCCTGAGATTTAGTGCTATGTACAGAACTACTGAGATTTGTTGCTCTGCAGAGTGACTGAGATTAGTTGCTATGCAGAGAGCCACTGAGGTTTGGTGCTGGGAGTGGAGGTGCTTAGGTGGTCTTCACAGTGGTGGGGAGCAGGTAGAAGGTGGAGCAGTGACATATAGTCTGAAGAACTGGCAGGAGTGATGTCACCCATCAGAACTCTGTAGACCCCCCACCAGCACAGGTTTGGGGGGGTTGATATGGATTGCAGAACTGGTGACATTTATACGTGGCAGATCATTTACTGGCAGCTTTGCACAGGGATGTAAGCGGACCCCTCTCTTACCAGGGAACTCTTATTTGTCAACGTTCATTTGTGTCGTCTCATATATCATTCATTAGTTTCCTGGTGAGCTGTGGAACTTTTCCCTACACCAAATGTAAAGCTCAGCTGTTATTAGCAGTACTGCTGCTGCTATTACTACTAATATTCACTCATTTATATAGTGCTACCATCTTCCGTAGTGCTGTCCAGACTGCGATATAGATGATAACAGGTATACAGGACATATACAGGTCATGCCTATTACAACAGAAACAGCCAACAATACCAGTGCATACATATACATAGAGGTAATTCATAGACCAACTAGATCCTATGAAAATACAATATGTGCATAGCTCCTCTTTGGAAGCCCTGTCCCTCTTTCATCCTCATTTGTCCCTCTTTCAGGACTTTGTCCCTCTTTTTATGTAATTATATATATTTCTCTACTAAAAAAAATGTGTTTGACTCTAAACTTTATTCCCATCCTTTAAATTGATATATTACTAATTTTAAAATGTTAATATGAAGGAAAATGAACCAGGATAGAAAGGACCAGTGTGGTATGAATTACAAAACAACATATTTTTCTTATGAACTCTTCATAGTATGCGTGACTAGGGGTGTGCCCAGGGCGTGATCAGGGGTGTGGCTTAAGTGTACCTCTTTCATCTCAAAAAGTTGGGAGGTTTGTATGTGAAACAGTAGTGAGAGAGCCGTGTCCTTCAATATTTCAGATTTTTTACCCTCCTCTGATTGTCTGGCCACCAGGGGCGTCGCTAGGGTACAAGCAAGCCAAGCCTTTGCTTAGGGCCTCACTTTAGAGTCCCTGGCGGCCGTCAGGAGAACGGGGGAGTTTTGGGGCCCGGGGGTTGGATCTGGGCCATGTGACCCACATGGGTGGCGAGGGTTGGCACAAATTATTTGCCGCTTGGGGCCACAAATAAAACTTTAGCAGCACCCCTGCTGGACACCACTAGTTAAGGTTTTCTGTATTTACTCCCACAGAGACCCAGAAGGAAGCAGTTGAGGCTGATGGTGGGCGAGTCCAGCTGGAGGTATCGGACCACCAGACAGAAGATGACCCGGCACTCATGGTGGTCCCTACTTCTTTCCAGTCCACATCCGGTGTGATGAAGTACCGGGACTTCATACGCTGCCTCCCGGTCCATCTCTCCAAAAAGATCCTAGGTGAGTCCACAAACGTCTACTCTGTGCCAAGGCTCTGCCAGCTGGATAGGCTACTCAGGCATATGCCCAGGCCATCAAGATTTAGAGGGGGAATGTAGAGGTTCTTTCATGATCTTTGCTCTTGGTCGGGGAATTTAGTAAATTTAATGATTTAAAGAGAATCTGTATTGTTAAAATCGCACAAAAGTAAACATACCAGTGCATTAGGGGACATCTCCTATTACCCTCTGTCACAATTTCGCCGCTCCTCGACGCATTAAAAGTGGTTAAAAACAGTTTTTAAAAGTTTGTTTATAAACAAACAAATTGGCCACCAAAACAGGAAGTAGGTTGATGTACAGTATGTCCACACATAGAAAATACATTCATACACAAGCAGGCTGTATACACCCTTCCTTTTGAATCTCAAGAGATCATTTGTGTGTTTCTTTCCCCCTGCAGCTATCTTCCACTGAAGTGTCAGGCTGTTTCTTCCTGCAGAGTGCAGACAGCTCTGCCTGTATGTAATTCCTCAGTATGTGAAAGCCCAGCCAGCTCAGAGGAGGATTTATCCAGCTTGTAAAAGATAAGAGAGAAGAGAGGAGCTGCCCTAATCTAAATAACACACAGGCAGTATGCAGAGAGGGGCCTGGAGGGGGGAGATGCATCACAGAACCACAACACTGAAGAACTTGGCAGCCTTCCAGACACAGGCTGACAAGTCTGACAAGAGAGAGATAAGTTGATTTATTACAGAGATGGTGATAGTAGAACGTGCTGCAGTAAGCCAGAACACATTAGAATAGCTTTTGGAACTTGTAGGATGATAAAAAACAGGATGCAATTTTTGTTACGGAGTCTCTTTAATGCAAAATCATCTCCAACTTCCACCAGCGAATAATATATATATATATATATATATATATATATATATATATATATATATATATATATATAACACCTCTTGGCCTAAAAAAAGAGGCGATTTGCTATTGGAACTGGTCTGGTGCTCAGATCTTTCAAGTCTAAACTTTGTCGTACCAATTGTCTGGTCCACCGGAGACCGGAGCCATTTACCAGATTCCCTCAGTTACTGACCAATCCTGCATTTAGTGCCGATAGCTCTGCTTCTGTTGTCTTGGTGGAATTTCTTTGTTGTTATCTTGATATATTGCATCCTCAGTAAAACAGACAAACAACATGGAGTGGATGGCTCAACAGCCTCTTGGCAAGTCTCACCGGGAACTTTATCTGTGGCCTCTGAGGAAGCGAGTGAGACCCGTGAAATGGCTGTCAGGCTGTCCACAACAGGTTGTTTGTCTGTTTTACTGAGGATGCAATAGAAAAGTGATTTGCTATTGGAACTGGCCTGGTACCCGGATGTTTCAAGTCTAAACCTTGTTGTAAGAACAAAGAGAACATGTCCATTCCAGTTATCCTTGGACCTGTCCGGTAAAGTCTGCCCGCCCATGCTCCTGACTGCCAGACAGTGGCCTAATTACAATTCATGGGGTTCCCCAGAAAACCTTTCATGCCCCCCCCCAATGGTCACACCCCTTCCCTTGCCTCCCCTTGATGTCCTTTACGGCCTGGGGGTCCATCTCACAAGGGACATAACACAAGTGTGGCCATCATGATCTTCAAACCCATAACAAGTGTAGCCACAACACATCTAATCTGAAGTATAGTCCCCTGTATCGGAGGAAGGGAAGGTTAGTAGATGGGGCTCCCCACAGCTCTGGGCCCCTCTAGTTCTGCCCCTGGTGCCAGTCCTTGTTGTCCTCTTCTGTTTCTTGTTGCTGTTAGGATACTTGAAGAAGAAGCAGCTCTTCGGTTGTCTCTTGGTGTCCCATCACTGGTGTTACCTAACGAAGGAGCTTCTGCTGGACCTGGAGGCTGAGAGGCTGGTGCGGAATGAGGCCATGATCCTGCAGGTACAGCTCTATTACATCACACTTCTTAGGTCCTCTGGTTGGGCAGATGTTCTGCAGAATTACTGATTAATCAGATGCCCCATCAGCGATGGCGCTTCCATAGAGGCAACTTCCCCAGGGCTGCAGAACATGTAGTCTCCCCCAAGTGTCTCCCCTCCTCCCCCACAGCTATGGTGACCCTAATCATGCCTGCAGGGAATGAGGAAGAGGTGAAGACCAGAGCATAGAGCATGGTGCTGCCTCCTGTGTCCTGCCTGGGGGTGGGATGGGGCCTGTCAGCCAGCTAGGAGGCCCAGGGTGGTGAATTTGCTGTGGGGGTGGGGCTGTGCTTAGAGGTCCAGGGAAAAAGCGGGGAAAATCTGCATCAGAAATGATCTCAAAGCAAGGACAGTGGAGAACCTGAGCTCTTGTAGCCAGCAGTTCTCCACCCGTACATAACCTTCTGTGAGGTGTGCAGGAACAGGAGGCAGTATTTAGCAGCAGGGATGTCGCTAGCCAAAAAGATCAGTGGCACGTGCCCCGGATCTATTCTAGGGTGCCCCGGATGTCCCCCAGGCAGAGTCAGCTATGGTGCTTCAATGGTGGGCATACTGGGAGCTGTGGTGCATCAACTGGGGGTTATGCTGGGTGCTGTAGTGCCTCTATGTGGGCACACTGGGTGCTGTGGTGCCTTTATGGGGGCATACAGGGAGCTGTGGTTCTTCTATGGGGGCATGCTGGGAGTTGTAGTGCCTCAATGGGAGGCCGTGGGAGCATGGGAGGGGGCCCACTAGAAGGTCAGGGAATGCTATGGCGGAACTTCCAGATAACCTAACCTGGCAGCAGGCTGGCCCACCCAGCAGAAAGCCAGACCAGCCAGCACAGAAGCCAGGTAACTCGGCCTAGTTATGTTTAAGTGACACTGCCTATTTACGTATGTGCCATGCTGCATTTTTTTTTGTATTAATGGAGAGGGGACGTCATCCAACATTTTGCTGGGCAGGCCTACTAAGACGAGTAAATTTGGCTCCACCCATGACCACACCCACATTTTGGTGCATGGCCACACCCATTTTCCAGCAGGAGCGCCCAAAAGTGCCCTGGATGTCTTCGCATCCTAGCAACGCCGCTGTTTAGCAGAGATTTCTGTTTCTGCTGAGATTTGACCTGAGTTTGTGAGAAGGTTCTGGATGATAAGAGGTCCTGTAGTTGCGATTTGTCCCAGTCTGCACTGGGGGCTTAAATTGAAAATCATTATTGTTCTCAGCACCAGTGATGAGCGATATGTGTGATTACGATTTCACAAAATTCTGCATAATTTTTGTAATTACGACTGCATCTGTAATGGAAAAATCATAATCACTAAAAATTGTGCGAATTTTTGCGTAATTACAACCTTACACACATTTTCCGTAATTACAATCATTTTTGTAATTACGATTGTTTGAGACGAATTTCCATGTAGAACATGAAATTCCAATTTCACGTTACGTGTAATTTGATGTCAAACAAGGAATTACGATTTACGTTTTTGGTAATTTTCGTAATTTCGATACATTACAGAATAAAGACAGAAACATGAAATTCCGATTTAACACAAAATTACTCAATTAAGATTTTTCTGATTAATTACAATTAATTGCAAGTTTCGTGTTGTGATCACGAAAACGCATCATTTTGTCTCATCCCTGATGAACAAGTCTTTATCTTCCCAGGGAACTTCCTATAAAGGCGTGAGCGTTTCCTACGCCAAAAGACAACCAATACCGGTGCCGAAACTAGGAGAAGATGGCAACACTCTGCCCAGGCTGGAGAAGTATTACAAAGATGTCAAAGTGAGTGGAGACTGTTCTCCGATATGCTGATTAGTGATTTGCATGTGAATAATGAGTGGGCGTGGCTTTTCTTTATGTGTCCTCAGGCAGGGGAGAGCCTGGAGGCGGTGTATGCTGAGACAGAGACAGAGATGGTGGTTATGGAGGAGAGGAACCTCTTCTGTGGATCTTATAACGTTCTCATCCTCACAGGACAGTAAGTGCAAGGCAGCAATCTTTGAGTGCGTGTGTGAGTGTACACACCTTTATGTGCACATACATCTGGCCTGTAGATGGCACTGTTCTACTTGTATACCTGCATTAGATTATCTAGACTGCTGTGGGTCACTGGTTCCTGTTCTGCTTGACTGGAGACATGAAGAAAACAGGTGAATGCTGTAAATAAGCCCAGTTTCAGTAATTCTTCATCTGTGACTACTGAACACAACATTTTTTAAGTCCAGTTTATCGGGAGTCCTGACACCGAGATGCAGTCCAAATAAAAGTTAGTATTTACTCATTTAGAAGTACATGGTGGTGTATGGAAGACCAGCCCGTCCGCCTGCCAGGAGTGCGAGTATACAGGCAGACGCTGGGCGATCCCCGTGTCTCTGCTGTGGTTAAGGCCTCTGCCACTGGCACAGGTGACCTGGGTTCAAATCTCGGCTCTTCCTGTTCAGTAAGCCAGCACCTATTCAGTAAGGAGACCTTGGGCGAGACTTCTTAACATTGCTACTGCCTATAGAGCGCGTCCTAGTGACTGCAGCTCTGGTTTACACTGCTGCTGCTTAAAGAGTGCCCCCTAGTGACTGCAGCTCCGACCGAATGCTGCTACTGCCTATAGAGCGCCCCCTAGTGGCTGCAGCTCTTGCCTAACACTGCTACAGCCTATAGAGCGCGCCATAGTGGCTGCAGCTCTGGCCTAACACAGCTACTGCCTATAGAGCGCTCCCTAGTGGCTGCAGCTCTGGCCTAACGCTGCTACTGCCTATAGAGCGTCCCCTAGTGGCTGCAGCTCCGGCCTAACGCTGCTACTGCCTATAGAGCACCCCCTAGTGGCTGCAGCTCCGGCCTAACACTGCTACTGCCTATAGAGCGCGCCATTGTAGCTGCAGCTCTGGCCTAACACTGCTACTGCCTATAGAGCGCCCCCTAGTGGCTGCAGCTCTGGCCTAACACTGCTACTGCCTATAGAGCGCCCCCTAGTGGCTGCAGCTCAAGCAATTTGAGTCTGCCAGGAAAAAAAACGCAATTAAAATGTTCCTGGTCGCTCTCTACTTTGCCCCCCCCATCTTACCCTCACAATTTAATCACCCCAATCTTGTTATCAGTAACCCTAGCCTATAGCTGTCAATATATGCATTCACTTTTACTGACAGATTATTTCACTATGATTTGGATCTGGTGATTATCAACCACCCACATTGATCATATTTTCAATCAATCCGCGGCAAAAATGTATCAAAATTACGATCAAACAGTACATTGTTCAATTGGACACAGTGATATAGAGGCGGTAGATCGGAGGCCCGTAGTATTGCACTGAAACACAACTGTAATATGATTATTCTCTGGTGACATGCTGCTGCATTACGATTATTTTCATGGTGGGGGGGGGAGGCGCCACAGGTTTCCTGGAGTGACAAAATGGCCAGAGGCGCCCTTGCTGCCGTTTGTGGCCTCCTGCCATATGGGTAACACTCTCATACAGCTGCCAGTGCAGGCGACACAGGCTACCATAGACCCGGGGAGGCCACACACAGCAGGGATTGGGTGACTATTAACGGTACAATATTCCTTAGATGCGATCCTTGGATCAGATTTTACGATAGAATTGTACAGAAAACCACTCAGTATGTGGAGAAAAATCGATGTGAAACGATTCTATGGTCGACGGGAATACAGAATTTTGTTGGTCGGAATGCTGAATTTTATGATCGTATCTGAAGAGAGGATGTGCCCTAATCTGCCCGTTTATGGGAGCCATCGATAATTTCAATGATCGCATCTGAGGAAAATATTGCACCGTTCATCATGGACACCTTAAAGAGAACCCGAGGTGTGTTTAACCACATAACGACCGCCCCCAGCCGATGGGCGGCGGCAAAGTCCGGGCCCAAACGACCGCAATACGCCCATCGGCGGGGGCGGCATCAGCGGTGGCTGTGCGGCGATCGCGTCATCAATGACGCGATCGCCGCCGGCAATAGGCTCCGCCCACTCTGCACGGAAACCCGCCGGCCAATTAGCAGCGCCGGCGGGTTTCAAATGCGGCGATCCGGCCAATCAGAGGAGTATAATACACTTTGTTATTGTAACAAAGTGTATTATACTGGCTGCCTCCTCCGCTGATGGTCACTCGTCGTGCGACCATCAGAGAGGACGGCAGCCCTTACTGTGAGCATATCAACACCCGTTTTTACCCACACAGACCACCCGATCGCCCACCCCAGCCCTCAGAACCCCCCCTGCTCACCCCAGCACACCACATTTTGCACCCAAGCACCCCCATAAAACCCATCAATCACTCCCTGTCACTATCTAGGGACGCTATCCCCTAGGTTAGGTCCCTAACTGCCCCCTAGGGTCCCCTGATCACCCCCCCTACCCTCAGATCCCCCCCAGACCCCCCTCCCAGACCACCCCCCTGTATAGTGTATACAGCTATATAGCTGCCTTACCCACTGATCACCTGTCTATCACCCATCTATCACCTGTCTATCACCCCTTGTCACCACCACCCATCAGCGCAGACCCTAAACTGTCCCTTGGGGGCACCTGATCACCCACCCAGACCCTCAGATTGCCCTCAGACCCCCCCCTCCTGATAACCTCCCCAGTGCATTGTTTACATCTATTCTCCCCTGTAATCCCTCACTGATCTCCTATCGTCACCCCCTGTGTCTGCCACCCACCAGATCAGGACCCAGTCTGCCCCGTGCGGGCACCTAATCAACCCCCCACACCCTTAGATCGCCCTCAGCCCCCCCCCCCCCCCAATCACCTTCCCAGTGCATTGTATTTGATTGTGCTGCAATTGTATTTGATTGTGCTGACATTCAATTTCATTGTGCTGACATTCAATTTCATTGTGCTGTAATTGTATTTGATTGTCCCGTGATTTTTTTGATTGTCCCGTGATTGCCCTGTGATTGGCCTGTGATCGTCTTTGATTGTCCCGTGATCGGCTTTGATTGTCCCGTGATCGGCTTTGATTGTCCCGTGATCGGCTTTGATTGCCCTGTGATTGGCCTGTGATCGGCTTTGATTGTGTCGTGATTGGTTTGATTGCCCTGTGATTGGCCTGTGATTGGCCTGTGATTTGCTTTGATTGGCCTGTGATCGGCTTTGATTGTGTCGTGATTGGTTTGATTGCCCTGTGATTGACTTTGATTGTCCCGGGAATTGAGTGCCCTGTGATTGGCCTGCGATTGCCCTGTGATTGCCTTTGATTGTCCTGTGATTGTTTCTGATTGCCTCCGATTCCCCACTCGCCACCACCCCCCTGTCACTATCCAAGTGATCTAAAAACAGTGAAAACTGTCACTTTTTTAGTATCACTAGTGTTAGCAGTTAGGCCAGTTAGCTAGGCCCCTTTGTAAGTGTCAGTTAGTGCTCAGCCCACTGCACCACAGTCACTAATTAGCGTCATCACTGTCGCTAATCAACATTGGTACTATATAGTATCTGTAAGTGATCATTACTGATCGCAGTCAGATCTATTAGGGTCACTAGGATCCACAAAAAAAAACGCAGTGTTTGCCCGATCAGGCCTGATCGTTCGCCTGCACTTGCGTTCAGCCCGCCCCACCGCAGTGACAGAATTTTTTTTCTGATCACTGCAAAAAACACTGTACAATAGCTGTGGCACTGTAAACCTCAGTTTTGATTTATTTTTTTTATCAAAACTCAGTGAGCACAGCTTTCTACCTCTCAAATACTCCCTTTTGCTAGGTAGGTGCTCTTTTTTCTGCGTAGTCTCAGAGGAATACCCCCTAAATTTAGCAGCCCACCATGGCAAGAAAGGGGTATTCCGATGATGAGGTTCTCAGGTACATGGCCCAGTCGGATGAGGACGATTGGGACGCCTCATTCGACGAATCTTCCGGGTCAGAGTTTGAACCTGAATTGAGCAGTGGCTCACTGACCGATAGTGATGACGAGGTTGAGGTCCCGGCTAAAGCCAGGCGTACCACACCCCATGTTGTTGGACCGCAGGTGGCGCAGGATCAGCCTCAAGGGCAGCAGAGTGGTGTTCGTGCTGGTCTGAGATTTCATAGTGGGGCAGGCACCAGCAGCACAACATCTCCTGGACCTAGCACCAGTACTTCCGTAGACCCTGGTGAAGTGGCGAGCACCAGCATGGAAGATGAAACTGGTTCGGTGGCACGTGCAGTAAGATCCCAGTCGCAGCCACCAAGAAGACGGGCCCGTACTACCCCTAATTTACCAGAGGTGCTGGCAAACCCAAATTGGCAATCCCCTGATTCCGCCGCACCCGTACTTCCCCCTTTCACCGCCCAGTCTGGAGTCCAGGTGGAGACAGATAATCTAGGATCGGCCCTAGACTTTTTCTATCTGTTCTTCACCCAGGATCTCTTGGACTTAATTGTGGCAGAGACCAACCGTAAGGCCACACAATATATAACCGCCAATCCAGAAAAGTACCTTGCCCAGCCTTTTCGGTGGAAACCAGTCCAAGTTTCCGAAATGAAAATTTTTTTGGGCCTTATCCTTCACACGGGACTAGTAAAGCAGAATGTGTTGCGGTCTTATTGGTCTACGGACCCAGCACATCATGTTCCCCTGTACTCTGCTGCCATGTCCAGGACACGATTTGAGAACATCCTGAGCTTCCTGCACTTCAATGACAACGAAACCTGTCATCGAAGTGACCACCCTGCTTTTGACCGGCTCCACAAAATTCGACCCCTCATAGACCACCTGTCATCCAGATTTGCAGATGCTTATACCCCTGACCAGGACATCTGCGTAGACGAGTCCCTCATACGCTTTACCGGGCGCCTTCGCATCAAACAGTACATCCCAAACAAGCGCGCCCGGTATGGGGTGAAACTGTATAAGCTCTGTGAAAGGGCCACAGGCTATACATCTTATTTTAGGGTCTATGAGGGAAAAGACTCAAAATTGGAGCCGGTCGGATGCCCTGACTACCTGGGGAGCAGTGGAAAGGTTGTGTGGGACTTGGTGTCACCCTTGTTCCAGAAGGGGTACCATCTTTTTGTGGACAATTATTACACAAGTGTGGCCCTCTTTCAGCACTTAAAAATAGAAAAAATCCGATGCTGTGGCACCGTGCGGCCTAGTCGCCGGGGCTTCCCCCAACGGCTCATTACCACCAAACTTCAACGGGGGCAGAGGGCCGCCTTGTGTGCTGACGACCTGCTCGCGGTGAAATGGAAGGACAAGAGGGAGGTTTACTTCCTGTCCACCATTCACGCAGACACGACAGTTGAAATTCAACGGCGAACTAAGGTCATTGAAAAACCCCTTGTCGCCCACGAGTATAATACTAACATGGGAGGGGTGGACTTCAATGACCAGAGGTTAGCGCCCTATTTAGTTGCTCGAAAAACAAGACGCTGGTATAAAAAAGTGTCTTTTTACCTCATTCAATTGGCAATTTACAACAGCTTTGTTCTCTACAGTAAGGCTGGGAGAACTGGCTCGTTTATTCAATTTAATAAACAGATCGTGATGGAACTCCTGTATCCAGGAGGTGCCGTGGCCCAACCCCAAGATGCAACTAGCCGGCTACATGGAAGGCATTACGCCTATCCAATTCCGACTACCCCAGGTCAACGAATCCGAAGAAAACGCTGTCGTGTCTGCAGCAGGGCTGGAATAAGGCGTGACACCACTGTTTATTGTCCCACCTGTCCTGACCAGCCTGGCCTATGCCTAGGGGAGTGTTTTGAGAGGTACCACGAGCAGGTACACTATTAGAGAATAGGGAACTCCACACACAGCGGTAGGCACACAAGGGTCTCTCAGTGCTATTTCACACTGCTGCGATGCGTTAGGGCAAAATGCCTAGCAAAAGTCACACTTTGCGGTCCCCCCCTACGCCGGAAGTGCTTGACTTAACGCTAGTGCATGCCTACGTTACTGCGTGGCTTCTGTGGCAATATCGATCGGCGCGGAAGTCATGTTAGTCTATGGCGACGCAGTTCATTACTAGGCCGAATGCTACTCTTGTGGTATTGCCTGAAGGTCTGTTTTGGACGATACGGTGCGGCGGGCTCGACCCACCGGATATGTCAATATGCAGTGTGAAACCAAACATCGGGTTTCCAGAGACCCTAATACACAGGGCTGCCAGAAACCTCTCCTTTCACTTGGGACAAATTGCGGAATGTATTTCGCCACAACTCTGTGCGATTTGCACTTCGCACATTGTTCCATGGGGGAGGAGAGGTTTGTCCTCGGGAGGTAAGTTAAAAAAAAACAAAAAACAGGTAAGCAAAGAAGTTAATGTTTGGTTTGCAATGTTAAGTTTTTTATTAAAAAAGTTCAAAGGTTATTAATGTTAATGAAGTAATTGCTTTGCTGCTTGCTTGTTTTTTGGGTTTTTTTTTCTCTTTTTCCATCCAATAACCTTCCAGGTGGACCGAGCGAACGACTAACCAGCTGCAGTACTGATGGTGCATCCTGACAGAACGTTGCGCGTCTGTCAGCTTACACACAAGTCGGTGCATGCAGCGCTGCAGGACGAGATTTCTCCTCCGCAGTCAAAAAGATACGTTTGCCGAGGCATATGGGCCGAGGAGTGGTGTTGGGGATTCATATGCTTTGGCAAACACTTTGTATCAAAAAAGAACTCTGGCAATGATTTGTTCATCCACATCGATCGGTGTGAATGGATAAATCAGGTTTGCCAGGGCATACGAGCTGGTGGGTTTGGATTTTTGGGGCGGCAGCTCCTATGTCCTGGCAGACGCCTTCCCCTCCTTTTTGTATTGTTTTGTCTTTTTTTCTATCCAGACCGACCAATCAGCTGCAGCACTGATGGTGCATCCTGACAGAACATTGCGCGTCTGTCAGCTTACACACAAGTCGGTGCATGTAGCGCTGCAGGACGAGATTTCTCCTCCGCAGTCAAAAAGATACGTTTGCCGAGGCATATGGGCCGAGGAGTGGTGTTGGGGATTCATATGCTTTGGCAAACACTTTGTATCAAAAAAGAACTCTGGCAATGATTTGTTCATCCACATCGATCGGTGTGAATGGATAAATCAGGTTTGCCAGGGCATACGAGCTGGTGGGTTTGGATTTTTGGGGCGGCAGCTCCTATGTCCTGGCAGACGCCTTCCCCTCCTTTTTGTATTGTTTTGTCTTTTTTTCTATCCAGACCGACCAATCAGCTGCAGCACTGATGGTGCATCCTGACAGAACATTGCGCGTCTGTCAGCTTACACACAAGTCGGTGCATGTAGCGCTGCAGGACGAGATTTCTCCTCCGCAGTCAAAAAGATACGTTTGCCGAGGCATATGGGCCGAGGAGTGGTGTTGGGGATTCATATGCTTTGGCAAACACTTTGTATCAAAAAAGAACTCTGGCAATGATTTGTTCATCCACATCGATCAGTGTGAATGGATAAATCAGGTTTGCCAGGGCATACGAGCTGGTGGGTTTGGATTTTTGGGGCGGCAGCTCCTATGTCCTGGCAGACGCCTTCCTCCTCTTTTTTTTTTTTCAAAATTTTTTGGCATCCACATTGATTGATTGTTTGACGTTCATTTTTCCTTTCAGCCCACAGTGCATTACCCTTATGCCCAATATAAGGAGTATAGCAGAAACTCCTAATACTGGCCATACATGTAATGATTGCAGAGACCCTAAAATGCCAGGACAGACCCCACGAATGATGCCATTTTGGAAAGAGGACACCCCAAAGTATTCCGTGAGGTGCATGGTGAGTTCATAGAATGTTTTATTTTTTGTCACAAGTTAGCAGAAATTGTGGTTTTGTGTTTTTTTTTTTTTTTCACAAAATGTCATTTTCCGCTAACTTGTGACAAAAAATAAAATTTTCTATGAACTCACCATGGCCCTCATGGAATACCTTAGCGTGTATTCTTTCCAAAATGGGGTCATTTGTGGGGTTTGTTAACTGTCCTGGCAAGTGGGCGGGGTGCTAAATTTTGAGCACCCCTGTAAAGCCTAAAGGTACTCATTGGACTCTGGGCCCCTTAGCGCAGTTAGGGTGCAAAAAAGTGCCACACATGTGGTATCGCCGTACTCGGGAGAAGTAGTATAATGTGTTTTGGGGTGTATTTTTACACATACCTATGCTGGGTGGGAGAAATACCTCTGTAAATGACAATCTTTTGATTTTTTTACACACAATTGTCCATTTACAGAGTTATTTCTCCCACCCAGCATGGGTATGTGTAAAAATACACCCCAAAACACATTGTACTACTTCTCCCGAGTACGGCGATACCACATGTGTGGCACTTTTTTGCACCCTAACTGCGCTAAAGGGCCCAAAGTCCAATGAGTACCTTTAGGATTTCACAGGTAATTTTGCGGAATTTGATTTCCAGACTACTCCTCACGGTTTAGGGCCCCTAAAATGCCAGGGCAGTATAGGAACCCCACAAATGACCCCATTTTAGAAAGAAGACACCCCAAGGTATTCAGTTAGGAGTATGGGGAATTCATAGAAGATTTTATTTTTTTGTCACAAGTTAGCAGAAATTGATTTTAATTGTTTTTTTCCACAAAGTGTCATGTTCCGCTAACTTGTGACAAAAAATAAAATCTTCTATGAACTCACCATACTCCTAACGGAATACCTTGGGGTGTCTTCTTTCTAAAATGGGGTGATTTGTGGGGTTCCTATACTGCCCTGGCATTCTAGGGGCCCTAAACCGTGAGGAGTAGTCTTGAAACCAAATGTCGCAAAATGACCTGTGAAATCCTAAAGGTACTCATTGGACTTTGGGCCCTTTAGCGCAGTTAGGGTGCAAAAAAGTGCCACACATGTGGTATTGCCGTACTCGGGAGAAGTAGTATAATGTGTTTTGTGGTGTATTTTTACACATACCCATGCTGGGTGGGAGAAATACCTCTGTAAATGACAATCTTTTGATTTTTTTTACACACAATTGTCCATTTACAGAGTTATTTCTCCCACCCAGCATGGGTATGTGTAAAAATACACCCCAAAACACATTGTACTACTTCTCCCGAGTACGGCGATACCACATGTGTGGCACTTTTTTGCACCCTAACTGCGCTAAAGGGCCCAAAGTCCAATGAGTACCTTTAGGATTTCACAGGTAATTTTGCGGAATTTGATTTCCAGACTACTCCTCACGGTTTAGGGCCCCTAAAATGCCAGGGCAGTATAGGAACCCCACAAATGACCCCATTTTAGAAAGAAGACACCCCAAGGTATTCAGTTAGGAGTATGGGGAATTCATAGAAGATTTTATTTTTTTGTCACAAGTTAGCAGAAATTGATTTTAATTGTTTTTTTCCACAAAGTGTCATGTTCCGCTAACTTGTGACAAAAAATAAAATCTTCTATGAACTCACCATACTCCTAACGGAATACCTTGGGGTGTCTTCTTTCTAAAATGGGGTCATTTGTGGGGTTCCTATACTGCCCTGGCATTCTAGGGGCCCTAAACCGTGAGGAGTAGTCTTGAAACCAAATGTCGCAAAATGACCTGTGAAATCCTAAAGGTACTCATTGGACTTTGGGCCCTTTAGCGCAATTAGGGTGCAAAAAAGTGCCACACATGTGGTATTGCCGTACTCGGGAGAAGTAGTATAATGTGTTTTGTGGTGTATTTTTACACATACCCATGCTGGGTGGGAGAAATACCTCTGTAAATGACAATCTTTTGATTTTTTTACACACGATTGTCCATTTACAGAGTTATTTCTCCCACCCAGCATGGGTATGTGTAAAAATACACCCCAAAACACATTATACTACTTCTCCCGAGTACGGCAATACCACATGTGTGGCACTTTTTTGCACCCTAATTGCGCTAAAGGGCCCAAAGTCCAATGAGTACCTTTAGGATTTCACAGGTCATTTTGCGGAATTTGATTTCCAGACTACTCCTCACGGTTTAGGGCCCCTAAAATGCCAGGGCAGTATAGGAACCCCACAAATGACCCCATTTTAGAAAGAAGACACCCCAAGGTATTCAGTTAGGAGTATGGGGAATTCATAGAAGATTTTATTTTTTTGTCACAAGTTAGCAGAAATTGATTTTAATTGTTTTTTTCCACAAAGTGTCATGTTCCGCTAACTTGTGACAAAAAATAAAATCTTCTATGAACTCACCATACTCCTAACGGAATACCTTGGGGTGTCTTCTTTCTAAAATGGGGTCATTTGTGGGGTTCCTATACTGCCCTGGCATTCTAGGGGCCCTAAACCGTGAGGAGTAGTCTTGAAACCAAATGTCGCAAAATGACCTGTGAAATCCTAAAGGTACTCATTGGACTTTGGGCCCTTTAGCGCAGTTAGGGTGCAAAAAAGTGCCACACATGTGGTATTGCCGTACTCGGGAGAAGTAGTATAATGTGTTTTGTGGTGTATTTTTACACATACCCATGCTGGGTGGGAGAAATACCTCTGTAAATGACAATCTTTTGATTTTTTTACACACGATTGTCCATTTACAGAGTTATTTCTCCCACCCAGCATGGGTATGTGTAAAAATACACCCCAAAACACATTATACTACTTCTCCCGAGTACGGCAATACCACATGTGTGGCACTTTTTTGCACCCTAACTGCGCTAAAGGGCCCAAAGTCCAATGAGTACCTTTAGGATTTCACAGGTCATTTTGCGGAATTTGATTTCCAGACTACTCCTCGCGGTTTAGGGCCCCTAAAATGCCAGGGCAGTATAGGAACCCCACAAATGACCCCATTTTAGAAAGAAGACACCCCAAGGTATTCAGTTAGGAGTATGGGGAATTCATAGAAGATTTTATTTTTTTGTCACAAGTTAGCGGAAATTGATTTTAATTGTTTTTTTCCACAAAGTGTCATGTTCCGCTAACTTGTGACAAAAAATAAAATCTTCTATGAACTCACCATACTCCTAACGGAATACCTTGGGGTGTCTTCTTTCTAAAATGGGGTCATTTGTGGGGTTCCTATACTGCCCTGGCATTTTAGGGGCCCTAAACCGTGAGGAGTAGTCTTGAAACCAAATGTCGCAAAATGACCTGTGAAATCCTAAAGGTACTCATTGGACTTTGGGCCCCTTAGCGCAGTTAGGGTGCAAAAAAGTGCCACACATGTGGTATCGCCGTACTCGGGAGAAGTAGTATAATGTGTTTTGTGGTGTATTTTTACACATACCCATGCTGGGTGGGAGAAATAACTCTGTAAATGGACAATTGTGTGTAAAAAAATTAAAAAATTGTCATTTACAGAGATATTTCTCCCACCCAGCATGGGTATGTGTAAAAATACACCCCAAAACACATTATACTACTTCTCCTGAGTACGGCAATACCACATGTGTGGCACTTTTTTGCAGCCTAACTGCGCTAAGGGGTCCAAAGTCCAATGAGCACCTTTAGGCTTTACAGGGGTGCTTACAATTTAGCACCCCCAAAATGTCAGGACAGTTAACACACCCCACAAATGACCCCATTTTGAAAAGTAGACCCTTCAAGGTATTCAGAGAGGGGCATGGTTAGTCCGTGGCAGATTTCATTTTTTTTTGTCGCAAGTTAGAAGAAATGGAAACTTTTTTTTTTTTTTTGTCACAAAATGTCATTTTCCACTTACTTGTGACAAAAAATAATATCTTCTATGAACTCACTATGCCTCTCAGTGAATACTTTGGGATGTCTTCTTTCCAAAATGGGGTCATTTGGGGGGTATTTATACTATCCTGGAATTCTAGCCCCTCATGAAACATGACAGGGGGTCAGAAAAGTCATAGATGCTTGAAAATGGGAAAATTCACTTTTTGCACCATAGTTTGTAAACGCTATAACTTTTACCCAAACCAATAAATATACACTGAATGGGTTTTTTTTTATCCAAAACATGTTTGTCCACATTTTTCGCGCTGTATGTATACAGAAATTTTACTTTATTTGAAAAATGTCAGCACAGAAAGTGAAAAAAATCATTTTTTTGCCAAAATTCATGTCTTTTTTGATGAATATAATAAAAAGTAAAAATCGCAGGAGCAATCAAATAGCAGCAAAAGAAAGCTTTATTAGTGACAAGAAAAGGAGGTAAAATTCATTTAGGTGGTAGGTTGTATGAGCGAGCAATAAACCGTGAAAGCTGCAGTGGTCTGAATGGAGAAAAAGGCTCTGGTCCTTAAGGGGCGAAAAGACTGTGGTCCCGAAGTGGTTAAAGAATGTTATCTGCATACAGAGGCTGGATCTGCCTATACAGCCCAGCCTCTGTTGCTATCCCAAACCCCCCTAAGGTCCCCCTGCACTCTGCAATCCCTCATAAATCACAGTCGTGTTGTGAGTCTGTGTTTACATCTGTAGTGTCAGTCTCAGCTGCTCCCCCGCCTCCTGCATAGCTCCGGTCCCTGCCCCCGTCCCTTGCCTCCAATCAGCAGGGAGGAAAGGGATGCAGGCGGGGACTGGAGTTCTGCAGGAGGCGGGGAGAGCAGCAGACTGACACTATAGAGATAAACACAGCCAGCTCTGACAAGCTGTTTGTCAGCAGCGTGGCTGTGATTTATGAGGGATTGCAGAGTGCAGGGGGACCTTAGGGGGGTTTGGGATAGCAACAGAGGCTGGGCTGTATAGGCAGATCCAGCCTCTGTATGCAGATAATATTCTTCAAACCCACCTCAGGTTCTCTATAAGGGCTCTTGCACACTACATGCAATTCCATTTTTTTATCTGATCCGATAAGCGGAATCCAAAATCGGATCAGATTTAAAAAAAAATGGTATTCGCATGTAGTGTGCAAGAGGCCTAAGAGGGGCATGGGGGCTGGCGTCGGTAAACTCGCACTCACGGTAGTGTAAAGTTTACTACCTCTGGCACGCAGCAGACAGCAGGTGTACCAGGAAGTCCAGTTTATTTAAAGGGTACCAGAGTTAAAATCACCTACATCAGTGGAGGGAGCAGGAATATTCTGTGACCTCTCCTGGTGCTCACTGCTCCCCCTTCTACTCTCTGCCCCCGCATTATACCTAAATGCACCTCCGGCAGACTCTTGCCGGAGTCGGGCACTACTGCGCAGGCACTGGCCGGACTGCACGCATCCTATAGTGCGTCCGTGGCCAGGAGCACTGCGCGCATGTGTATGACCTCATACGCGCGATGTCATACGCATGCTTAGAGCGCTTCCGGCCACGGGACGTTAGTGCCCGACTTCAGGTAGAGGCTGCTGGAGGGGCATTGAGCTATGATGCGGGGGCACAGAGGAGAACGGGGGGAGCGGCAGGGTGGCCACTTGCAGAACCGCAAAAATGAGGACATCGTACTGAGCGTGCCAAAAGTGGGCATGGTCAAGCATAAAGTGGGTGTGGTCATGGGTGGGGCCAAATATACATGACCTTAGCAGTGGTGTAAATGGTCTGCCGGCGAAGTTTGAGTTCTGCCGTAGTGTAGCCCCCAAAAATAGATGTAATCTGACAGCATTTCACCAAAAAGACACGTAATCTGGTAAAAGTTCCTCCAAAATACAGATATTATGGCAGTGGTTCCCCCAAAATAGACAATGTGGCAGCAGCAGTTCCCCCCAACATACATATAATCTGGAAGCAGTTCCCCAAAATACGCAAAACCTGGCAGCGGATCACCCAAAATACACGTAACACCCAAAATACATATAAACTGGCAGCAGTGGTCCCCCAAACATACACAATCTGGTAGCAGTTCCCCAAAATCTGGCAGCAGCCGTGCCCCTAACATACATAATATGGCAGCGGTTCCCCATAAATACAGATAATCTGACAGCAGTTCCCCCAAAATAGGTACCCCCAGCACAGGTTGCCAGGTCTATAGGTGTCCCCAGTATAAGTAGTCATGAGTATAGTTGTCCCCAGAATAGGTAGCCAGGTGTATAATGTCCCCAGAATAGGTAGCCAGGTCTTTGGGTGTCCCCAGAGTAGTTAGCCAGGTCTATAGATGTCTCCGGCACAGATGGCCAGGTTTTTAGGTGTCCCCAGAATAGTTAGGCAGGTCTATAGGTGTCCCCAGTATATGTAGCCAGGTCTTTAGGTGCCCCCAGAATAGTTAGCCATGTGTATAGGTGTCTCCAGTACAGATAGCCAGGTGTATAGTGTCCCAAGTATATGTAGCCAGGTCTATGGGTGTCCCAAGTATATGTAGCCAGGTCTATCGGTGTCCCAAGTATATGTAGCCAGGTCTATCGGTGTCCCAAGTATATGTAGCCAGGTCTGTAGTTGTCCCCAGAATAGTTAGCCAGCTGCCCCCGGCAGGAGGGGGTAGCTCAGTGAAGGGAGAGGGGTAGGTACAGCAGTGGGAAAAGGAGGACATCTCTCCCCCACTTTCCTCACCTTTGGGCTTCCCCTTCCTCGCTCTCCCCTCTAGAACTAAAGTTTTGGGGTGGCTGGCAGCGGGGAACTTACCTTTGCCTCCTTCCACAGCGAAGCAGTAGTGATGTCCGTTCATGAGTCATTTGAGCCGGTTCTTTCCTCTGAGTTTAATGATCCGACTCATCCACTGAACCGCAGCTGCAGTTCCTGTCTCATCCACTTAACTGATTCGGTTCAGTGGATGAGTCGGATCATTAAACTCACAGGAAAGAACAGGCTCAAATGACTCATGAACGGACATCATTACTCAGCGCTTGGAGCGAGGCAAGGTAAGTCCCGCCCACCGCCAGCCACCCCAAAACTTTAGTTCTAGAGGGGAGAGCGAGGAAGGGGGAGCCCAAAGGTGAGGAAAGGGGGGGGGGGAATGTCCCCCCTTTCCCACTGTGCCCACTGCTTCCTCTTCTCTGCGCTCCCCCCCTCCACACAGCCCAAAAAGGAGGACATCTGGCTGTCCGTCCTGGCCTTGCGCCGGACGGAGGACAAGTAGTCTAAGGGCTGGTTCAGACGGGCGTTTTTGTGGCCTTTAACGCAGCGTTTCAGACGCAGCGTTTTTTGGGATCTACTGCCATCCCATGCAAGTGAATGGGAGCGTTTACAGCTGGCTTTTGCAGGCTTTCATGAAAGCCTGGCAGTAGATCCCAGCGTTGCGTCTAGTCTCAAAAGCAACATGCTGCTTTCAGAGGCAGTAAACGCGAGGAAACAATAGCAGAGACCAGAACTGCTAGCCTTGAACGCTTTTCAAAAGCTTTCAAAAGCTAGCTTTTAAACGCTGGCGTTTAAACGCTGGCGTTTGAACGCAATGCCAAGCAAAAGCTCAGCAGGCGCCCGTGTGAACCAGCCCTAAAAACCGGACTGTCTGGCCTAAATCCGGACGGATGGCCACCCTAGGGAGCTGGAGGCATCAGGACAGGTCACAATATACGTCTGCTACCTAGGTTATTTTGGCTCTGGTATCCTTTAACCTGTAGTAAATCCTACGCCGCACTTGTGGCTGTCTAAGCCTGATGCGGTGTAGGATTTACGCCACCTGCCATTTTCGCTCCCGCTGCGATCGTGTGTTACCCGAGAGGGGAGATTAAGCTGTCATATGACAGCTGACATCTCCCCTCAGTGATCAGGAGCCATCGTTTTTGGCTCCTGATCACATGATCGCTATCAACGCCGGTGGATCATAGTGATCATTATTAGAGCTGCAGCAGTAAGGAGGAAAGAAGAGGATCCACTCACCTTCCTGACGTTCCCCCTGCGATCGGCTCTCCGCTCGGCCAGGGCCGGTTCTAGCTACAATGGGGCCCTGGGGCAAGAGTAACTGCGGGGCCCCCCTAATACCCCCCAACCAAATCACCCCCAGGGCCCCTGAGCTGGCTGCGAAGCCTGATCTAATTCTCCCCCTCCCATCACACAATATCATCAGGTATACATCAATTGTACCCTAAAAAGCATTTTTGGGGTTCCCATTAATCACCTTCTCCTTTTGCTATACAGAGTAATCACACAGCATCCCCACTCTTATGGGTCACCATACCTGGAGGAGAGGAGGGGCACCTTTGGGGGGCCCTACAGGCTCTGGGGCCCTGGAGCAATTGCCCCCTTTGCCTCTATGTTAGCACCGGCCCTGCGCTCGGCATCCCTGCTCGCTCTGACGTAAGTTTTAGGTCCTGGCTTGATGACGTCATCAAGCCCTGACCTGGAACTTAATGGCAGCGTGAGCGAGGATGCCGACCAGAGCGGAGAGGGGTAGAGCTGCTCATCACTGGAGCCTAGGAGGTGCATAGAAGCTGCTGCCAATATGGGGGACACTATGCTCGGCTAGCCCTACTAGGGATCCGGCTGCCTGACCCCCCCAAACACGCCCCCCCCCCCTTCAGCAAAGACGCCTGGTCCTTAAGAGGGGGTTAGGCAGCCGGTCCCCAAAGGGTTAAGTCAAGACCAAACAGAAATAGGCTTTTCTTCAGCAAACGGCAGAAATACAAGTAAATCAAAATAACTTACTTCAGCTTTGTAGAGAAATCTCTCAGAGCAAACTTCTAGTCCAGAAAACAGGCCAGTGTTTGGGAAAATAACGGATAAGTCCAGCAAGCTGTCCACGCTGTAATCACAGCTCAGGAGGCAACACACATCCACCTTACAGCACACCTGCTGCAATCCTAATCAGCTCGCCTCCAGCTCAGAACTCCAGATATCTGCTGTGTGGCTGCATTCAAATCCAGGCATGGACTGCGGGGGAACAGGGAGGCCCACGCGTTTACCTGCCTGCCCTGTTCCAGAGCTCCGGGCCCTGAAGAATCTAAACATAGCAACCGCCAACCGTTGGTCTCCCAGTAAAGTTAATTTTGTAACTGAATAGTGATAAAACTAAACATTTAAAAGGTGCTCATACATAAGATGATGGGCAGATCAACCACGAGACAAATCTCTCTAAGATTGAACCTGATCAGAGATCTGTTGCCTGCCCATACATAACAGATTGATTCCTGATCGATTTCAACATGAAATCTATCAGATATCTGCCTAGGGAGTAGGACCCCACCTCCACCACCTGCCTGGCGCCCCCCACCCACGGTGTGCCCCCCCCCAAGTGCACAAGCTCTGCAAATTCTCACTACTCCCACAGTTTTCTGCCATCACCCGAGTCTGGCCTTACCACGAAAGCTGTACTACGTGGCGTGTGTACCACGTGACATCACATACGCGCCTGGTGCCACTTGCTACAGGCACTCGTGGTAACGCTGGACATGGGGGGGGGGGGGTGACGGTGGAAGAGCCCAGTACTTGGGCCAACACACAGGTGAGTATTTACAGACCACGGGCACCAGGGTGGACATTTAACACTTGGGAGGACAGCGGCTGGGGATCCATTGCGTACGTCGGTCATTACAATATTGCTCACCATTACCGCATTGTTTTCCAGCATGACTGCTTTCAGCCTGAAATTGATCTGATGTTCATTTGTTTAAAAAAAATAATTTAATCGGATGGTTCATCAGATGCAAAATCGGTAGATGTATCGCCAACTTTATTTTAGTACTGAATAGTAAGAAAAATACAAATGTAACACGGCCATCCGTCAACTCTATACAGCACTGTGATTATATTAGACAGCAGGGAGAGCTGGCTGCGCTTCCCAAAGCAGGCAGCATCTGAATGACTACCAGCATAGGTGCAATAACATGACAGCAGGGAGAGGTGGCAGCTCCTCCCAAAGCAGGCTGAGTCTGAATGACTACCAGCATAGGTGCAATAACATGACAGCAGGGAGAGCTGGCTGCGCTTCCCAAAGCAGGCAGTGTCTGAATGACTACCAGCATAGGTGCAATAACATGACAGCAGGGAGAGATGGCAGCTCCTCCCAAAGCAGGCTGTGTCTGAATGACTACCAGCATAGGTGCAATAACATGACAGCAGGGAGAGGTGGCAGCTCCTCCCAAAGCAGGCTGCGTCTGAATGACTACCAGCATAGGTGCAATAACATGACAGCAGGGAGAGGTGGCAGCTCCTCCCAAAGCAGGCTGCGTCTGAATGACTACCAGCATAGATACAATAACATGACAGCAGGCAGAGGTGGCAGCGCTTCCCAAAGCAGGCTGCATCTGAATGACTACCAGCATAGGTGCAATAACATGACAGCAGGGAGAGGTGGCAGCTCTTCCCAAAGCAGGCAGCATCTGAATGACTACCAGCATAGGTGTAATAACATGACAGCAGGGAGAGGCGACAGCTCCTCCCAAAGCAGGCTGCGTCTGAATGACTACCAGCATAGGTGCAATAACATGACAGCAGGGAGAGGCGACACCTCCTTCCAAAGCAGGCAGCGTCTGGATGACTACCAGCATAGGTGCAATAACATGACAGCAGGGAGAGGCGGCAGCTCCTCCCAAAGCAGGCAGCATCTGAATGACTACCAGCATAGGTGCAATAACATGACAGCAGGGAGAGGTGGCAGCTCTTCCCAAAGCAGGCTGCGTCTGAATGACTACCAGCATAGGTGCAATAACATGACAGCAGGGAGAGGTGGCAGCTCCTCCCAAAGCAGGCTGCGTCTGAATGACTACCAGCATAGGTGCAATGCATGACAGCAGGGAGAGGCGACAGCTCCTCCCAAAGCAGGCAGCGTCTGAATGACTACCAGCATAGGTGCAATAGCATGACAGCAGGGAGAGGTGGCAGCTCCTCCCAAAGCAGGCTGCATCTGAATGACTACCAGCATAGGTGCAATAACATGACAGCAGGGAGAGGTGGCAGCGCTTCCCAAAGCAGGCTGTGTCTGAATGACTACCAGCATAGGTTCAATAACATGACAGCAGGGAGAGGTGGCAGCTCTTCCCAAAGCAGGTTGCGTCTGAATGACAACCAGCATATGTGCAATAACATGACAGCAGGGAGAGGTAGCAGCTCCTCCCAAAGCAGGCTGCATCTGAATGACTACCAGCATAGGTGCAATAACATGACAGCAGGGAGAGGTGGCAGCGCTTCCCAAAGCAGGCTGCGTCTGACTACCAGCATAGGTGCAATAACATGACAGCAGGGAGAGGTGGCAGCGCTTCCCAAAGCAGGCTGTGTCTGAATGACTACCAGCATAGGTGCAATAACATGACAGCAGGGAGAGGTGGCAGCTCCTCCCAAAGCAGGCTGCGTCTGACTACCAGCATAGGTGCAATAACATGACAGCAGGGAGAGGTGGCAGCTCCTCCCAAAGCAGGCTGCGTCTGAATGACTACCAGCATAGGTGCAATAACATGACAGCAGGGAGAGGTGGCAGCGCTTCCCAAAGCAGTCTGCGTCTGAATGACTACCAGCAGAGGTGCAATAACATGACAGCAGGGAGAGGTGGCAGCTCCTCCCAAAGCAGGCTGCGTCTGAATGACTACCAGCATAGGTGCAATAACATGACAGCAGGGAGAGGTGGCAGCTCTTCCCAAAGCAGGCTGCGTCTGAATGACAACCAGCATAGGTGCAATAACATGACAGCAGGGAGAGGTGGCAGCTCCTCCCAAAGCAGGCTGTGTCTGAATGACTACCAGCATAGGTGCAATAACATGACAGCAAGGAGAGGTGGCAGCTCCTCCCAAAGCAGGCTGTGTCTGAATGACTACCAGCATAGGTGCAATAACATGACAGCAGGGAGAAGTGGCAGCTCCTCCCAAAGCAGGCTGCATCTGAATGACTACCAGCATAGGTGCAATAACATGACAGCAGGGAGAGGTGGCAGCGCTTCCCAAAGCAGGCTGCGTCTGACTACCAGCATAGGTGCAATAACATGACAGCAGGGAGAGGTGGCCGCGCTTCCCAAAGCAGGCTGTGTCTGAATGACTACCAGCATAGGTGCAATAACATGACAGCAGGGAGAAGTGGCAGCTCCTCCCAAAGCAGGCTGCATCTGAATGACTACCAGCATAGGTGCAATAACATGACAGCAGGGAGAGGTGGCAGCGCTTCCCAAAGCAGGCTGCGTCTGACTACCAGCATAGGTGCAATAACATGACAGCAGGGAGAGGTGGCAGCGCTTCCCAAAGCAGTCTGCGTCTGAATGACTACCAGCAGAGGTGCAATAACATGACAGCAGGGGGAGGTGGCAGCTCTTCCCAAAGCAGGCTGCGTCTGAATGATTACCAGCATAAGTGCAATAACATGACAGCAGGGAGAGGTGGCAGCTCTTCCCAAAGCAGGCAGCATCTGAATGACTACCAGCATAGGTTCAACAAGACAGCAGGGAGAGATGGCAGCTCTTCGCAAAGCAGGCTGCGTCTGAATGACTACCAGCATAGGTGCAATAAAATGACAGCAGGGAGAGGTGGCAGCTCTTCCCAAAGCAGGCTGAGTCTGAATGACTACCAGCATAGGTTCAAAAAGACAGAAGGGAGAGATGGTAGCTCTTCCAAAGCAGACTGCGTCTGAATGACTACCAGCATAGGTTCAATAAAATGACAGCAGGGAGAGGTGGCAGCTCTTCCCAAAGCAGACTGCGTCTGAATGACTACCAGCATAGGTGCAATAACATGACAGCAGGGAGAGGTGGCAGCTCCTCCCAAAGCAGGCTGCGTCTGAATGACTACCAGCATAGGTGCAATAACATGACAGCAGGGAGAGGTGGCAGTGCTTCCCAAAGCAGGCTGCGTCTGACTACCAGCATAGGTGCAATAACATGACAGCAGGGAGAGGTGGCAGTGCTTCCCAAAGCAGGCTGCGTCTAAATGATTACCAGCATAGGTGCAATAACATGACAGCAGGGAGAGGTGGCAGCTATTCCCAAAAGCAGGCTGCGTCTGGATGACTACCAGCATAGGTGCAATAACATGACAGCAGGGAGAGGTGGCAGTGCTTCCCAAAGCAGGCTGCGTCTGAATGACTACCAGCATAGGTGCAATAACATGACAGCAGGGAGAGGTGGCAGTGCTTCCCAAAGCAGGCTGCGTCTGAATGACTACCAGCATAGGTGCAATAACATGACAGAAGGGAGAGGTGGCAGCTCTTCCCAAAGCAGGCTGCGTCTGAATGACTACCAGCAGAGGTGTACAGGGCCCAATTATAGGCAGGGTACACATCCTGCATTCAAAGCAGATGCTCCAATTACCATAATGGAGGATGTTAGCTTCCAAAAACAGTTTGCATGTAGATTGTTCTGTACTGAACCCTTCCACCGCGATGAGGCTATCAGGGTCCTGTAAGGGACCCTAACCTCTAACTTATTACCAAATAAGCATAGTGTGAACATGGGAGAAACTGGCCATAAAATTGCTTACACGTTAGGAGAGAGATTATGATTGTCTGATGTATGGTCCCGGTCACATATATCTCACACGCATCTCTTTGTCGTCACTCAGAGGGGATCCGCACAGAGTGATCCACTTCGATGGCGGCCGGCTGGTGGCGGCAGGATCCACAGACAGGAAGGTGAAGCTGTACGATATGGCGGAGATGGCGCAAGCCCCGCCCCTTATCCAGGGGCACTCCGGGAGCATTCGCGTTGTGCGGCTGTGCGAGGACAGAGGCTTTGTGTTCAGCGGAGGGTTCGATCTCAGTATCAGGTGAGAGAAATATCTGCTTCTTACCCACAATGCACCTAGCTGGTGGATGCAAAGTCACTGATGATATCCCGCGTCTCTGGGTATGAGAATATGAGTAATGCCGAAAACCTGCCCTGCAATGATTATACAACATCTGCTATAATGTAACAAAACCATGCAGCCCTGGGTCATATCAAGACATGGCTGAGAAGGCAATAAATTAACAGAGGGGTGACACTGGGTAAGGCTCAACACACACCATACAATCTTGGTTGTTCAATCGTACCACTTTCATGTAGTATAAGAGCTTATCCAGTCAATCATTCAAGGTATTTTAAATCTGTTGGCCCTTATACTACATAGATTTGGTAAATCTGTACAACCAAGATTGTATGGTGTGTGCTGAGCTTAAAGTGAACCTAAAGTGAAGTTAAAAAAATGAGATTAACTCACCTGGGGCTTCCCTCAGCCCCCTGCAGCCAATCGGTGCCCTCGCAGCTCCGCTCCGATGGTCCAGGACCCGCCGGGGAACACTTCCGGTTTGGCCGTCACCGGCCAACAGGCATGGGAACGCGAGTGATTGTTCGCGGTCCCAGACTGTATATCGCCCCCTATGCTGCTATTGCGGCCTCCTGAGGAATGACAGATTATATGATTGTCTGAAGAGAGGGGGCTAAGATTGCAGTTGAAGATGTGGAGCATACAGCTAGTTTACTATCAGTACAAGCACAGAGTAGCAGCTTATACTGTACATACTGGAGGCAGCAGAGATCAGCACACACTGCAGCTAGTTTACTATCAGTACAGGCACAGAGCAACAGCTTATACTGTACATACTGGGGCAAGCAGATACCAGCACACACTGCAGCTAGTTTACTATCAGTACAAGCACAGAGTAGCAGCTTATGCTGTACATACTGGAGGTAGCAGAGATCAGCACACACTGCAGCTAGTTTACTACCAGTACAGGCAAAGAGTAACAGCTTATACTGTACATACTGGAGGCAGCAGATATCAGCACACAATGCAGCTAGTTTACTATCGGTACAGGCACAGAGTAACAGCTTATACTGTACATACTGGAGGCAGCAGAGATCAGCACACACTGCAGCTAGATTACTATCAGTAGAGGCACAGAGAAACATTTTATACTGTACATACTGAAGGCAGCAGAGATCAGCACACACCACATCTAGTTTACTATCAGTACAGGCACAAAGTAACAGCTTATACTGTACATACTGGAGGCAGCAGGGATCAGCACACACTGCAGCTAGTTTACTATCAGTAGAAGCACAGAGTAACAGCTTATATGGAGAGTATAGGTACTGCAGTTATGCATGTTGTCTGTATCTCTGGAGTGTCCAGCGGTGTTGTATCACTACCTGCAGGAGAGGAGCAGCATATCACTGTACATTCTTTTGCAGGCAGTGGGATATACACACAGGGGTCTGCCTTCACATTTTCCATGGTCACATGAAGACCATCACATGCCTGGATGTGCAAGAGGACCTCCTGCTGTCCGGAGCCAAGGACGGCCATGTCAAAGGTGAGCTGCAACACTGAAACACATAATGACTTAGAGGTCCTGTAGTGACATATAGCAGAATGCAGTAAAGAGGCCCTGTAGTGACATATAGCAGAATGCAGTAAAGACGCCCTGTAGTGACATATAGCAGAATGCAGTAAAGAGGCCCTGTAGTGACATATAGCAGAATGCAGTAAAGAGGCCCTGTAGTGACATATAGCGGAATGCAGTAAAGAGGCCCTGTAATGACATATAGCAGAATGCAGTAAAGAGGCCCTGTAGTGACATATAGCAGAATGCAGTAAAGAGGCCCTGTAGTGACATATAGCAGAATGCAGTAAAGAGGCCCTGTAGTGACATATAGCAGAATGCAGTAAAGAGGCGCTGTAGTGACATATAGTAGAATGCAGTGAGAGGCCATGTAGTGACATATAGCAGAATGCAGTAAAGAGGCCCTGTAGTGACATATAGCAGAATGCAATAAAGAGGCCCTGTAATGACATATAGCAGAATGCAGTAAAGAGGCCCTGTAGTGACATATAGCAGAATGCAGTAAAGAGGCCCTGTAGTGACATATAGCAGAATGCAGTAAAGAGGCCCTGTAGTGGCATATAGTAGAATGCAGTAAGAGGCCCTGTAGTGACATATAGCAGAATGCAGTAAAGAGGCCCTGTAGTGACATATAGCAGAATGCAGTAAAGAGGCCCTGTAGTGACATATAGTGGAATGCAGTAAGGAGGCCCTGTAGTGACATATAGCAGAATGTAGTAAAGAGGCCCTGTAGTGACATATAGCCGAATGCAGTAAAGAGGCCCTGTAGTGACATATAGCAGAATGCAGTAAAGAGGCCCTGTAGTGACATATAGTAAAATGCAGTAAAGAGGTCCTGTAGTGACATATAGTGGAATGCAGTAAGGAGGTCCTGTAGTGACATATAGTAGAACGTAGTAAGGGGCCCTGTAGTGACATATAGTAGAATGCAGTACAGAGGCCCTGTAGTGACATATAGTAGAATGCAGTGAAGAGGCCCTGTAGTGACCTATAGCAGAATGCAGTAAAGAGGCCCTGTAGTGACATATAGCAGAAGGCAGTAAAGAGGCCCTGTAGTGACATATAGCAGAATGCAGTAAAGATGCCCTGCAGTGGCATATAGCGGAATACAGTAATGAGGCCCTGTAATGACATATAGCAGAATGCAGTAAGGAGGCCCTGTAGTGACATATAGCAGAATGCAGTAAAGAGGCCCTGTAGTGACATATAGCGGAATGCAGTAATGAGGTCCTGTAGTGACATATAGCAGGATACAGTAAAGAGGCCATGTAGTGACATATAGCGGAATGCAGTAAAGAGGCCCTGTAGTGACATATAGCGGAATGCAGTAATGAGGCCCTGTAATGACATATAGCAGAATGCAGTAAGGAGGCCCTGTAGTGACATATAGCAGAATGCAGTAAAGAGGCATTGTAGTGACATATAGCGGAATGCAGTAAAGAGGCCCTGTAGTGACATATAGCGGAATGCAGTAAAGAGGCCCTGTAATGACATAAAGCAGAATGCAGTAAGGAGGCCCTGTAGTGACATATAGCGGAATGCAGTAAAGAGGCCCTGTAGTGACATATAGCGGAATGCAGTAAAGAGGCCCTGTAGTGACATAGAGCGGAATGCAGTAAAGAGGCCCTGTAGTGACATATAGCAGAATGCAGTAAAGAGGCCCTGTAGTGACATATAGCGGAATGCAGTAAAGAGGCCCTGTAGTGACATATAGCGGAACGCAGTAAAGAGGCCCTGTTGTGACATAGAACGGAATGCAGTAAAGAGGTCCTGTAGTGACATATAGCAGAATGTAGTAAAGAGGCCCTGTAGTGACATAGAGCAGAATGCAGTAAAGAGGCCCTGTAGTGACATAGAGCAGAATGCAGTAAAGAGGCCCTGTAGTGACATATAGTAGAATGCAGTAAAGAGGCCCTGTAGTGATATATAGCAGAATGCAGTAAAGAGGCCCTGTAGTGACATATAGCAGAATGCAGTAAAGAGGCCCTGTAGTGACATATAGCAGAATGCAGTAAAGAGGCCCTGTAGTGACATATAGCAGAATGCAGTAAAGAGGCCCTGTAGTGACATATAGCAGAAGGCAGTAAAGAGGCCCTGTAGTGACATATAGCAGAAGGCAGTAAAGAGGCCCTGTAGTGACATATAGCAGAAGGCAGTAAAGAGGCCCTGTAGTGACATATAGCAGAATGCAGTAAAGAGGCCCTGTAGTGACATATAGCAGAATGCAGTAAAGAGGTCCTGTAGTGACATATAGCAGAATGCAGTAAAGAGGCCCTGTAGTGACATATAGCAGAATGCAGTGAAGAGGCCCTGTAGTGACATATAGCAGAATGCAGTAAAGAGGCCCTATAGTGACATATAGCAGAAGGCAGTAAAGAGGCCCTGTAGTGACATATAGCGGAATGCAGTAAAGAGGCCCCGTAGTGACATATAGCGGAATGCAGTAATGAGGCCCAGTAGTGACATATAGCGGAATGCAGTAATGAGGCCCTGTAGTGACATATAGCAGAATGCAGTAAGGAGGCCCTGTAGTGACATATAGCAGAATGCAGTAAAGAGGCCCTGTAGTGACATATAGCAGAACGCAGCAAAGAGGCCCTGTTGTGACATAGAACGGAATGCAGTAAAGAGGTCCTGTAGTGACATATAGCAGAATGCAGTAAAGAGGCCCTGTAGTTACATAGAGCAGAATGCAGTAAAGAAGCCCTGTAGTGACATATAGTAGAATGCAGTAAAGAGGCCCTGTAGTGATATATAGCAGAATGCAGTAAAGAGGCCCTGTAGTGACATATAGCAGAATGTAGTAAAGAGGCCCTGTAGTGACATAGAGCAGAATGCAGTAAAGAGGCCCTGTAGTGACATATAGCAGAATGCAGTAAAGAGGCCCTGTAGTGACATACAGTAGAATGCAGTAAAGAGGCCCTGTAGTGACATATAGCAGAATGCAGTAAAGAGGCCCTGTAGTGACATAGCAGAATGCAGTAAAGAGGCCCTGTAGTGACATATAGTAGAATGCAGTAAAGAGGCCCTGTAGTGACATATATCAGAATGCAGTAAAGAGGCCCTGTAGTGACATAGCAGAATGCAGTAAAGAGGCCATGTAGTGACATATAGCAGAATGCAGTAAAGAGGCCTCTAGTGACATATAGCAGAATGCAGTAAAGGGGCCCTGCAGTGACCTATAGCAGAATGCAGTAAAGGGGCCCTGTAGTGACCTATAGCAGAATGCAGTAAAGAGGCCCTGTACTGACATATAGCAGAATGCAGTAAAGAGGCCCTGTAGTGACATATAGCAGAATGCAGTAAAGAGGTCCTGTAGTGACATATAGCAGAATGCAGTAAAGAGGCCCTGTAGTGACATATAGCAGAATGCAGTGAAGAGGCCCTGTAGTGACATATAGCAGAATGCAGTAAAGAGGCCCTATAGTGACATATAGCAGAAGGCAGTAAAGAGGCCCTGTAGTGACATATAGCGGAATGCAGTAAAGAGGCCCCGTAGTGACATATAGCGGAATGCAGTAATGAGGCCCAGTAGTGACATATAGCGGAATGCAGTAATGAGGCCCTGTAGTGACATATAGCAGAATGCAGTAAGGAGGCCCTGTAGTGACATATAGCAGAATGCAGTAAAGAGGCCCTGTAGTGACATATAGCAGAACGCAGCAAAGAGGCCCTGTTGTGACATAGAACGGAATGCAGTAAAGAGGTCCTGTAGTGACATATAGCAGAATGCAGTAAAGAGGCCCTGTAGTTACATAGAGCAGAATGCAGTAAAGAAGCCCTGTAGTGACATATAGTAGAATGCAGTAAAGAGGCCCTGTAGTGATATATAGCAGAATGCAGTAAAGAGGCCCTGTAGTGACATATAGCAGAATGTAGTAAAGAGGCCCTGTAGTGACATAGAGCAGAATGCAGTAAAGAGGCCCTGTAGTGACATATAGCAGAATGCAGTAAAGAGGCCCTGTAGTGACATATAGTAGAATGCAGTAAAGAGGCCCTGTAGTGACATATAGCAGAATGCAGTAAAGAGGCCCTGTAGTGACATAGCAGAATGCAGTAAAGAGGCCCTGTAGTGACATATAGTAGAATGCAGTAAAGAGGCCCTGTAGTGACATATAGCAGAATGCAGTAAAGAGGCCCTGTATTGACATATAGCAGAATGCAGTAAAGAGGCCATGTAGTGACATATAGCAGAATGCAGTAAAGAGGCCTCTAGTGACATATAGCAGAATGCAGTAAAGGGGCCCTGCAGTGACCTATAGCAGAATGCAGTAAAGGGGCCCTGTAGTGACCTATAGCAGAATGCAGTAAAGAGGCCCTGTACTGACATATAGCAGAATGCAGTAAAGAGGCCCTGTAGTGACATATAGCAGAATGCAGTAAAGAGGCCCTGCACTGACATATAGCAGAATGCAGTAAAGAGGCCCTGTAGTGACATATAGCAGAATGCAGTAAAGAGGCCTCTAGTGACATATAGCAGAATGCAGTGAAGGGGCCCTGTAGTGACCTATAGCAGAATGCAGTAAAGGGGCCCTGTAGTGACCTATAGCAGAATGCAGTAAAGAGGCCCTGTAGTGACATCTAGTAGGATGCAGTAAAGAGGCCCTGTAGTGACATATAGCAGAAGGCAGTAAAGAGGCCCTGTAGTGACATCTAGTAGGATGCAGTAAAGAGGCCCTGTAGTGACATATAGCAGAATGCAGTAAAGAGGCCCTGTATTGACATATAGCAGAATGCAGTAAAGAGGTCCTGTAGTGACATATAGCAGGATGCAGTAAAGAGGCCCTGTAGTGACATATAGCAGAAGGCAGTAAAGAGGCCCTGTAGTGACATCTAGTAGGATGCAGTAAAGAGGCCCTGTAGTGACATATAGCAGAATGCAGTAAAGAGGCCCTGTATTGACATATAGCAGAATGCAGTAAAGAGGTCCTGTAGTGACATATAGCAGGATGCAGTAAAGAGGCCCTGTAGTGACATATAGCAGAATGCAGTAAAGAGGCCCTATAGTGACATATAGTAGAATGCAGTAAAGAGGCCCTGTAGTGACATATAGTAGAATGCAGTAAAGAGGCCATGTAGTGACATATAGCAGAATGCAGTAAAGAGGCCCTGTAGTGACCTATAGTAGGATGCAGTAAAGAGGCCCAGTAGTAACCTATAGCAGAATGCAGTAAAGAGGCCCTGTAGTGACATATAGTAGGATGCAGTAAAGAGGCCCTGTAGTAACATATAGTAGGATGCAGTAAAGAGGCCCTGTAGTGACATATAGTAGGATGCAGTAAAGAGGCCCTGTAGTGACATATAGCAGAATGCAGTAAAGAGGCCCTGTAGTGACATATAGTAGAATGCAGTAAAGAGGCCCTGTAGTGACATATAGTAGAATGCAGTAAAGAGGCCCTGTAGTGACATATAGCAGAATGCAGTAAAGAGGCCCTGTAGTGACCTATAGTAGGATGCAGTAAAGAGGCCCTGTAGTGACCTATAGCAGAATGCAGTAAAGAGGCCCTGTAGTGACATATAGTAGGATGCAGTAAAGAGGCCCTGTAGTAACATATAGTAGGATGCAGTAAAGAGGCCCTGTAATAACATATAGTAGGATGCAGTAAAGAGGCCCTGTAGTGACATATAGCAGAATGCAGTAAAGGGGCCCTGTAGTGACATATAGCAGAATGCAGTAAAAAGGCCCTGTAGTGACATATAGCAGAATGCAGTTAATTATCCTGGTTTCAGCATCAGAAACACTTCCTGTATCTATATATTTCTGTATCTTGGTATGTAGCTCCGCCTTCCCAGTGATGTCACAGCCTAGGCTGTTTAGCTATGCAGAATTCTCCTCCCAGAGCATTCTGGAGATCAGGAATTTTTTTCATCTGGCTTTAGAACTCCCAGTAAACAAACATCCCGCAAAGAGTCACACCTGGAACAAGCATGTAGCCAGTGGCGTCACACCTGGAACAAGCATGCAACCAGCGGAGTCACACCTGGAACAAGCATGCAGCCAGCGGCGTCACACCTGGAACAAGCATGTAGCCAGCGGAGTCACACCTGGAACAAGCATGCAGCCAGCGGAGTCACACCTGGAACAAGCATGCAGCCAGCGGAGTCACACCTGGAACAAGCATGCAGCCAGCGCAGTCACACCTGGAACAAGCATGCAGCCAGCGCAGTCACACCTGGAACAAACATGCAGCCAGCGCAGTCACACCTGGAACAAACATGCAGCCAGCGACGTCACACCTGGAACAAGCATGCAGCCAGCGCAGTCACACCTGGAACAAGCATGCAGCCAGCGACGTCACACCTGGAACAAGCATGCAGCCAGCGGAGTCACACCTGGAACAAGCATGCAGCCAGTGGAGTCACACCTGGAACAAGCATGCAACCAGCAGAGGCACACCTGGAACAAGCATGCAGCCAGCGGAGTCACACCTGGAACAAGCATGTAGCCAGCGGAGTCACACCTGGAACAAGCATGCAGCCAGCGGAGTCACACCTGGAACAAGCATGCAGCCAGTGGAGTCACACCTGGAACAAGCATGCAGCCAGCGGCGTCACACCTGGAACAAGCATGCAGCCAGCGGCGTCACACCTGGAACAAGCATGCAGCCAGCGGCGTCACACCTGGAACAAGCATGCAGCCAGCGGAGTCACACCTGGAACAAGCATGCAGCCAGTGGAGTCACACCTGGAACAAGCATGCAGCCAGCAGAGTCACACCTGGAACAAGCATGCGGCAAGCGGTGTAACACCTAGAACAAGCATGCGGCAAGCGGTGTAACACCTGGAACAAGCATGCAGCCAGCGGAGTCTCACCTGGAACAAGTATGCGGCCAGCAGAATCACACCTGGAACAAGCATGCGGCCAGCGGAATCACACCTGGAACCAGCATGCGGCAAGCGGCGTCACACCTGGAACAAGCATGCAGCCAGCGGCGTCACACCTAGAACAAGCATGCAGCCAGTGGGAACACACCTGGAACAAGCATGCAGCCAGCGCACTCACACCTGGAACAAGCATGCAGCCAGCAGAGTCACACCTGCAACAAGCATGCAGCCAGTGCAGTCACACCTGGAACAAGCATGCAGCCAGTGCAGTCACACCTGGAACAAGCATGCAGCCAGCAGAGCCCCACCTGGAACAAGCATGCAGCCAGCGGAGTCACACCTGGAACAAGCATGCAGCCAGTGGAGTCACACCTGGAACAAGCATGCAGCCAGCGGGGTCACACCTGGAACAAGCATGCAGCCAGCAGAGTCACACCTGCAGCAAGCATGCAGCCAGTGCAGTCACACCTGGAACAAGCATGCAGCCATCTGAGCCTTACCTGTAACAAGCATGCAGCCAGCGGAGTCACACCTGGAACAAGCATGCAGCCAGCAGAGTCACACCTGGAACAAGCATGCAGCCAGCAGAGTCACACCTGGAACAAGCATGCAGCCAGCAGAGTCACACCTGCAACATGCATGCAGCCAGTGCAGTCACACCTGGAACAAGCATGCAGCCAGCAGAGCCCCACCTGGAACAAGCATGCAGCCAGCGGAGTCTCACCTGGAACAAGCATGCAGCCAGCGGAGTCACACCTGGAACAAGCATGCAGCCAGCGGGGTCACACCTGGAACAAGCATGCAGCCAGCAGAGTCACACCTGCAACAAGCATGCAGCCAGCAGAGTCACACCTGGAACAAGCATGCACCCAGTGGGAACACACCTGGAACAAGCATGCAGCCAGCGCACTCACACCTGGAACAAGCATGCAGCCAGCAGAGTCACACCTGCAACAAGCATGCAGCCAGTGCAGTCACACCTGCAACAAGCATGCAGCCAGTGCAGTCACACCTGGAACAAGCATGCAGCCAGCAGAGCCCCACCTGGAACAAGCATGCAGCCAGCAGAGCCCCACCTGGAATAAGCATGCAGCCAGCGGAGTCACACCTGGAACAAGCATGCAGCCAGCAGAGTCACACCTGGAACAAGCATGCAGCCAGCGGGGTCACACCTGGAACAAGCATGCAGCCAGCAGAGTCACACCTGCAGCAAGCATGCAGCCAGTGCAGTCACACCTGGAACAAGCATGCAGCCAGCTGAGCCTTACCTGTAACAAGCATGCAGCCAGCGGAGTCACACCTGGAACAAGCATGCAGCCAGCAGAGTCACACCTGGAACAAGCATGCAGCCAGCAGAGTCACACCTGGAACAAGCATGCAGCCAGTGGAATCAGACCTGGAACAAGCATGCAGCCAGCGGAGTCACACCTGGAACAAGCATGCAGCCAGCAGAGTCACACCTGGAACAAGCATGCAGCCAGTGGAATCAGACCTGGAACAAGCATGCAGCCAGCAGTCACACCTGGAACAAGCATGCAGCCAGTGGAATCAGACCTGGAACAAGCACGCCGCCAGCAGAGTCACACATCTAATCTGCATGCTAACCAACCAACCCCGTCACTGCCACATAACGCCAGTTCTGCACTCCCTTCACTGGCTACCTATAGAATAGAGGGTTCTATTCAAGATCGGCCTACTGACATTTAAATCCCTGAATAATCTAGGCCCTGGATACATGAAAGATATGTTGCAGCTGCATAGCAATCCCCGCATTCTCAGATCCACAGGTTCTAATAATCTAGTCATACCCAGAGTCCACTTGGAAACTTTTGGTCCCAGAGCCTTCTGTCATGCTGCCCCTATGTTTTGGAACTCCCTACCTCAACAGATCAGGACAGCTCCATCCCTGGCCGTGTTTAAATCCAGACTGAAAACCCACCTGTTAAGTTTGGCATTTGCAGAATTATAACTTTTGTTGTGTGAATACTTCATCCTACTAATTACTGAATCTGAGAGAGCCTAAGCGCTTTGAGTCCTATGGGAGAAAAGCGCTATAGAAATGTTATTGTATTTATTGTATTGTATATTCCGGGGCAATGAATTATACCATTGGAGGCGGGGCATCAGTACAGAAGCCAGGCAACCGGCATTGTTTATTACAAGCTGAGCATCACCACAGAAGATGTATGTTGTGGTAATTATCGGTGATTTTGTTTTCATTATTTCAATCTTCCATGATCAGGGACTTACAGGATAAGTGTCTCTCTGGGGATACTAATGATGGAAACGTATTTTGCTTTATGGCCGTGTGTTTATAGAAGAAGAAAATATGTGAAGACAATGAAACGGAAAGCTAGCCTCTCACCCACAATGCTCTTCTTCCCTAGGCTGTTGCCTGTGTTGCCTTCCCATAAGCCCGGCATGGCAAAGTGCACGACACCAGAACTTCTCCTGTTCTGCACATTATTTATATCAGTAAATCTGCCTCTTTTCTATTCCTCAGTGTGGAATGTGGAGACCGGGAAATGCCTGCGGACCTTTAAGCACAAGGAGGCGGTGCTGGCGGTGAAAATGCGGGAGAATATGGCGGTGAGCGGCTGCGAGAAGGGAGTGGTGAAAGTCTGGCACATCGAGTCTGCAGAACTAATGAAGGTAAAGCGGGGGAGGGGTCGCTGCTGGTACTGTCACTACCGGCATTACAGGGGGGCAGGGGTAGGGGACCTATGGCTCGGGAGCCAGATGTGGCTCTTCTGATGGCTGCATCTGGCTCACAGACAAATCAGTAGTAAGGGTTGATTCACTAATATACACTGCTCAAGCAGCACAGCTCAGTGTGGCAGTGCAAGTAACATTTTCAAAGTAGGCACTCTACTGCTGTAGCATGCACTACTAACTTACTTGTGCTCCCCCAAAACCAACAACTGCTCCAATTGTCTCACCCTACACCCCGTCAGGTCCAGTGACTTTGTAGGACGAGATCCCTGCACTTTGATTGGCCCAATAGGCTGCCTGTCACTTGACAAGCAACCTATTGGGCCAAAGTGCAGCGATCTTATCTAATAAAGTGAATCAACCCCCGACTTAGCTAGCTAATTGTACAAGCGGTTAGTCGGCATTTCTCCTGTCTGGCGGGGAAATTGCTGATGTTGCTGAAACCCAAGAGAGGCTGAAGACGTGTCTGACACTTCCGCTGCCCGGAGGAATAACTGTATACACGTCACCATGGCAACAGGGACATGAGCCCTCTGCTGCGCATGCGCACTGTGCCAGTTTAAAACATATTGTATGGCTCTCACAGAATTACATTTTAAAATATGTGACGTTAATGGCTCTCTCAGCCAAAAAGGTTCCTGACTCCTGCTTAAAGGGAACCTGAACCGAGAAAAATGATGTAAAACAAACACATGATGTACCTTCCCATGAATATTACATACTTACCTCGCCGTCAGTTCCTCTCAGAAGCTCACCATTTTCTTCTAACAACAATTCCTTCCAGTTCTGACTAGATCTAGTCAAACTTGTCTCTCAGGAAGCTGAAGCCATTAGGGCCCTTTTGCACTATATCAGTTGCTGTCAGTTATACATCAGTTGCTGTCAGTTACAACTGAAAGAGCAACTGGTGTGCAAGGTAATGTCCATGTTTCCCTATGGCTCAAGTGGGAAATATTACAGTTCAGCAGTGTACTAACCAGGAAGCTGTTATGGGGTAATGGCCATTTTTAAAATGGAGGACGGAGAATTCCATTGATCACAGTGGACAAACAGGATGCGGGAGAGGAGAAAGAGAGTGAGGAGCAGACTACGCAGACAGGAGGTAAGTATGATGTGTGTATGTTTATTTAGATTCTCATTTTTCAGTTCAGCTTTGCATTTAAGTAGAACTGCAGTTGATTTGCTTCATTTCATATGAGAGCGCAGCTAATGATTTAACTAGAACTTTAAAAATGCATTTTTAACTTTAAAATTGAAATGTGCTGCTTAGGCCTTGCTACCTTTGAGTTCTCATCACCCATAGAAATGTATTATATTTAAAGAACAACTGTAGTGAAAGGGGTATGACAGCTGCCATGTTTATTTCCTTTTAACCAATTCAGCTTACAGGGTTGAGATTTTTTTTTACATCTGAGCAACTTTCACCTCCCATTCATTTGCCAATAACTTTAGCACTACTCATCACAATGAATTGGTCTATATCTTGTTTTTTTCCACCACCAATTAGGCTTTCTGTGGGTGATACATTTTGCTGAGAATTAATTTATTCTAAATCCATTTTAACAGGAATATTAAGAAAGAAATGGAAAAAAATCATTACTGCTCAGCTTTTGGCCATTAGTTTGAAATTAATACATGCTACCATAATTAAAACCTATGTACTTTATTTACCAATGTGTCCCGCTTATTACACCATTTCAATTATGTCCCTATCACAATGTATGGCGCCGATATTTTATTTGGAAATAAAGGTGCATTTTTTCAATTTGCATCCATCACTATTTACAAGCCCATAATTTAATAAATCATATTGATATACTCCTTTGACATGAATATTTAAAAAAGTTCAGCCCTTAGGTAACTATTTGTTTGTTTTGTTTTTCTTATTATTGTAATTTATTTTATTTTTTATTAAAACTTGTATGTGGGTATTTTTTGGTGTGGGAGGTAAACAGGGGATTTTAAATGTTTAAAAATGTACCGTATTTTTCGGACTATAAGACGCTCCGGACCATAAGACGCACCCAGGTTTAGAGGGCAAAAACCAGGGGAAAAAAAATATAGCAAACCTGGTGTGTCTATGGTCCAGGGGCATCTTGTGGATGTTCTCACAGCAATTATTATAGCCCTCCTGTACTTTGTGCGTCTCCCTGTGTCCTCCTATGCCCCTTGTGTCTTCCTGTGTCCCTATCTGTCCCCCTGTATCCTACTCTGTTTGTGCCCCTGTATCCTATGTTTGTCCCCCTATGCTATGCTTGTTCCTCTGTTTGTCCCTGTGTGCTATGCTTGTCCTGTTGTGCCCATAGCTTGTCTAACTGTGTCCTCTGTTTGTCCCCCTGTGTGCTATGTTTGCCCTGTTGTGACCTCAGCTTGTCAACCTGTTTCCTCTGCTTGTCCCTCTGTGTCCTCAGCTTGTCCCCCTATGTGCTAGGCTTGTCCTTTTTGTGTAATCTGTGTGTCCCTAGCTTGTCCTGTTGTGTCCTCAGCTATCCCCCCCCCCCCCCCGGGGGCATTGCCCGAGTGTTATGTAGTTATTGGCAGCCATGTGTCACCGCCCCCCGCAGTGTAATTAGCTACATCAGTATAATCTGATTGGCCCCCGCTGTGTAGTTAGCCGCTGCCATGAATACCTGATTGTCCCCGGGCAGGCAGTGTAATTCGCCGCATCAGCATAATCCAATGCGCCCCGCTGTGTAATTAGCAGCCATATCTCACCCGATCTCGGGAAGTCCACGCTGCTTAGAGACCCCCGCTGTGTAGTTAGCCGCTGCCATGGATAACCTGATTGTCCCCGGGCAGGCAGTGTAATTCGCCGCATCAGTGTAATCCAATGCGCCCCGCTGTGTAATTAGCAGCCATATCTCACCCCATCTCGGGAAGTCCGCGCTGCTTAGAGACCTCTCATATACGTCATTCTTTCCTCTAGTGCCGGCCGCCTGTAATGACGCAACATGAAAAGCCGGAACTAGGGGAAAGAATGACGTATATGAGAGGTCTCTAAGCAGCACGGACTTCCCGAGATGGGGTGAGATATGGCTGCTAATTACACAGCGGGGCGCATTGGATTACACTGATGCGGCGAATTACACTGCCTGCCCGGGGACAATCAGGTTATCCATGGCAGCGGCTAACTACACAGCGGGGGTCTCTAAGCAGCGTGGACTTCCCGAGATCGGGTGAGATATGGCTGCTAATTACACAGCGGGGCGCATTGGATTATGCTGATGCGGCGAATTACACTGCAGGCCCGGGGACAATCAGGTATTCATGGCAGCGGCTAACTACACAGCGGGGGCCAATCAGATTATACTGATGTAGCTAATTACAATGCGGGGGGCGGTGACACATGGCTGCCGATAACTACATAACACCCGGGCAGTGGGATTAAACAAACCGGGACTCCCTGTATTCGGACTATAAGACGCAGTGACTTTTTCCCCCCACTTTTGGGGGAGAAAAAGTGCGTCTTATAGTCCGAAAAATACGGTATTTATTCAATACAAAGTGTTTTTTGGTGTAGTTTGCTATTTGGCCACAAGATGGCCACAGTCAAAAAGTCCTGGGAGCGATCGATCTCGCTCCCAGGAAGAAGTATGCAGACGGGAAACGTTTTGATCTCAGAAAATCCACAGCGTCTGAAGAGATGCTGTCGGCTTTTCTCCGGGGGGGGTCCGATCAGTGAAAGGGATTTATAATCCCTTTTATTGATCGCTGGGCTAATGTCCAGCAGTGGGGGCGCGCACGGGGGGGGGGGGGGGGGCACGGGAGCGCACACGACCCGCGGGAGTGCGCGCACCCTAACTGGACGAAAATGTTCGTCCAGTTAGGGTGAAGTGGTTAAGCGATACCAGTTGCCTGGCAGCCCTACTGATCCTCTGCCTGTAATACTATTAGCCATAGCCCCTGAACAAGCATGCAGCAGATCAGGTGTTTCTGACATTATTGTCCGATCTGACAAGATTAGCCACATGCTTGTTTCTGGTGTGATTCAGACACTACTGCAGCCAAATACACCAGCAGGGCTGCCGGGCAACTGGTATTGTTTAACAGGAAAGAAACTATGGCAGCCTCCATATCCCTCTCACTTCAGTTGTTCTTTTAAAGGAACCCGAGGTGAGAAGGATATATTGCCATATTTATTTTATTGTAAACAATGCCAGTTGCCTGGCAGTCCTGTTGATCTTCTGGCATAAATACAGTGGGATGCAAAAGTTTGGGCAACCTTGTTAATCGTCATGATTTTCCTGTATAAATTGGTTGTTATGATAAAAAATGTCAGCTTCCATTGGATAAGCGGTCGACGTGTTCTCAGTACGCGCTTCGCCGCTGTAAACAGTAGCCACATGGGTTCATTGCGTGTCAGCTGATCTGCGGACACGCTGCTGAGTTATTGGTTAATTTGGATTCCTTTACTTTCTGATTGGTTAGTCCTTGTATATAGCTAAGGTGAGCGCCCTCAGACATCGCCCGTGATAGCATTAGCTGTGGCTTGTTGCTGGGTATGCGCTCACACTATGATTGATCTCTGTTGCCGACTTTGCCTTGTATCCTGACCAAGCTTTACTCTAGATTGTTTCCTGTTGCCGACCACTGCTTGTTCCTGACTTTGTCTTCGATTGGATTACCTGTTGCCGACTTTGCTTTGTACCTGGACTCGTCTGATTGCCGCCTGGATAGACCCCTGCTTGATTAAGGACTCCCTTGAACTCTGCCTGGACCGACATTGACTTGAACTGACCACGCTACCTGTAAAGTGTTTAGGTGTAGGTGGACGTTCTGAGCGGATTGTTCAGAAAGAGCCTTATCAGTCCGCCGACAGCGCGTACATACGCGCACACTGTCGGCTAAAGACCGCCCAGCGGGAGGGTCCAACGGACCCGTTGTTGCATCTGGTAATGCGTGTGTACGCACCTTTTGAACTGCCTCACCAGCCTGCAGTCACCTGACTATCATCTGGACTGCCTCAGCCTTCAGGTGACTATACTACTTGTGAATACTGTGCCTTGTATAATCACTACTGGTTTGTGAATACTATCTGTCAGTCTGTATGCTACATCTACCTGCAGGGTTACTGTAGTTCTGTCTTAGGTAGGAATTTGTGCAGGTGTTACGGGCTGGGCTATAGGTCAGTCATATGGGCATACAGCCTGACCTATAGTCATTGACCAGACTAGCCTGACACCCCTGACCTACATACACAGGTGAATCAAATTATGAGAAAAAGTATTTAACGGAGTCCATTGTAAGTTTCCCTACTCTTAATTTTCTCTGAAGAGTAGCAACATTGGGGTCTCAAAACAACTCTCAAATGTCCTGAAGACAAAGATTGTTCACCATCATGGTTGGGGAAGGATACACAAAGCCGTCTCAGATTTCAGCTGTCTGTTTCCACAGTTAGGAACATATTGAGGAAATGGAAGACCACAGGCTCAGTTCAAGTTAAGGCTCGAAGTGGCAGACCAAGAAAAATCTCGGATAAACAGAAGCGATGAATGGTGAGAACAGTCAACCCACAGGCCAGCACCAGAGACCTACAACATCATCTTGCTGCAGATGGAGTCACTGTGCATCGTTCAACCATCGGCGCACTTTACACAAGGAGAGGCTGTATGCGAGAGTGATGCAGAGGAAGCCTTTTCTCTGCCCACAGCACAAACAGAGCCGCTTTAGGTATGCTAAAGCACCTTTAGAACAAGGTGCTGTGGACTGATGAAACTAAAATTGAGTTATTTGGGCATAACAAGAGGCGTTATGCATGGAGGAAAACACAGCATTCCAAAAAAACACCTGCTACCTAAAGTAAAATATGGTGGTGGTTCCATCATGCTGTGGTGCTGTGTGGCCAGTGCAGGGACTGGGAATCTTGTCAAAGTTGAGGGATGCATGGATTCCACTCACTATCAGCAGATTCTGGATTCCAATGTCTAGGAATCAGTGACAAAGCTGAAGCTGCGCTGGGGCTGGATCTTTCCACAAGACAACGACCCTAAACAGTGCTCAAAATCCACTAAGGCATTCATGCAGAGGAACAAGTACAATGTTCTGGAATGGCCATCTCAGTCCCCAGACCTGAATATAATTGAAAATCTGTGGTGTGAGTTAAAGAGAGCTGTCCATGCTCGGAAGCCTTCAAACCTGAATGAATTAGAGATGCTTTGCAAAGAGAAATGGTCCAAAATACCTTCAACCAGAATCCAGACTCTCATTGGAACCTGCAGGAAGCGTTTAGAGGCTGTAATTTCTGCAAAAGGAAGATCTACTAAATATTGATTTCATTTCTTTTTTGTCGTGCCCAAATTTATGCACCTTCCTAATTTTGTTTAAACAATTATTGTGCACTTTCTGTAAATCCAATAAATTTAATTTCACTTCTCAAATATCACTGTGTGTGTCTCCTATATGATACATTTAACTGACATTTTTCATCCTAACAACCAACGATTTATACAGGAAAATCATTTATACAGGAAAATTATGACGATTAATTGCCCAAACTTTTGCAACCCACTGTAGTGTCAGTCAAAACCCTGGAACAAGCATATGGCTAATCCAGTAAAGCCTGGGTCAGAGTACCTGATCTGCACATGCTTGTTCGGGGTCTATGGCTAAAGGTATTAGAGACACAGATCAGGGAGACTACCGGACAACTAGTATTTTTTTTAAAAAAGTCAGTAAATACTGTATGGCAGCCTCCATATACCTCTCATCTCGGGTTCCCTTTAAAGTGGTCTAACACCCAGCATTTCAACTTTGCTTTAAAAGATTGCTTACAGCTTATAAACTATTATGCCAGATTTTTTTTTTTAGCAGAAATTCACTGAATGACATTTTAGTGCTGCATTTAGCTAGAAATCCTCCTCAGTGCTTGCTTGTTTAGTTACGAATGTATCTATCTACAATGTAACAAACAAACACTGCTCTGAGAGAACAAAGAGGGCTTCCCCGGCAGGCTTTTCAAAGGTCTATTTGTATTCCAAATAAAGATACATTTTGTAACTAAAGATAAGAACGGATGCGGATTCCTAGTTAAATCCAACACTAAAATGTCATGTTTAACCCATTCAGTGAATTTCTGCTTAAAAAAAAATCTGGCATAATAGTTTGTAAGCTGTAAGCAATCTTTTAAAGCAAAGTTGTAATGCTGGGTGTTAAACCGCTAACAACAAAACTCGTGAGCAACCAGCACCACCTTGTGGTAAGCTGTAAAAATAACATGGAAGAATGTTTTGATGGAGATTGGCACAATGTATAACGATAATACTTCAGTTCGGTCTGACGGAGTGCCATGCCTTTTTGTTTCATGCATAGACATTAACTGGCCACCAGGGGGCGATCAAGTGCCTCTCCTTTGACCAGTGGCACCTGGTTTCGGGGGCTGCGGATGGATACGCCAATGCCTGGAGCATGATGGGAAAGTTCCAGAAGCGACTGATGACCTTCAGACATCCGAAGTAAGGAGACCATCATGTGCTAATAATATGTGAGACTGAGGAGGAGGGACTTGCCCGCTGATTCCTGATAGCTAAACGCCTATAGTGGTAAATCCTCCACTCCTTCAGAGCAGTTAGAGCACCACCATCAGGCCATCACAGGGTCTTATTATATACCTGCTTCATATAGGCAAAGTTGCACATGGTCACTGAGATTTGGTGCTCTGCAGAGAGTCACTGAGATTTGGTGCTCTGCAGAGGGTGACTGAGATTTGGTGCTCTGCAGAGAGTCACTGAGATTTGGTGCTCTGCAGAGAGTTACTGAGATTTGGTGCTCTGCAGAGAGTCACTGAGATTTGGTGCTCTGCAGAGGGTGACTGAGATTTGGTGCTCTGCAGAGAGTCACTGAGATTTGGTGCTCTGCAGAGGGTCACTGAGATTTGGTGCTCTGCAGAGAGTCACTGAGATTTGGTGCTCTGCAGAGAGTCACTGAGATTTGGTGCTCTGCAGAGAGTCACTGAGATTTGGAGCTCTGCAGAGAGTCACTGAGATTTGGTGCTCTGCAGAGAGTCACTGAGATTTGGTGCTCTGCAGAGAGTTACTGAGATTTGGTGCTCTGCAGAGAGTCACTGAGATTTGGTGCTCTGCAGAGAGTCACTGAGATTTGGTGCTCTGCAGAGAGTCACTGTGATTTGGTGCTCTGCAGAGAGTCACTGTGATTTGGTGCTCTGCAGAGAGTCACTGAGATTTGGTGCTCTGCAGAGAGTCACTGAGATTTGGTGCTCTGCAGAGAGTCACTGTGATTTGGTGCTCTGCAGAGAGTCACTGTGATTTGGTGCTCTGCAGAGAGTCACTGAGATTTGGTGCTCTGCAGAGAGTCACTGAGATTTGGTGCTCTGCAGAGAGTCACTGTGATTTGGTGCTCTGCAGAGAGTCCCTGAGATTTGGTGCTCTGCAGAGAGTCACTGAGATTTGGTGCTCTGCAGAGAGTCACTGAGATTTTTTGGGGGGGAGGGGGGGGATTCATTATAATACTATAATTATAATAATGACATAATCTTGTTTCTGCAGAGAGGTGATGTGCCTGGAGCTCCTCTTCCTCAGGGTAATTACGGGTTGTGCGGACGGTAAGATCCGCGTATTTAATCTGCTGAATGGCGACTGCCTGCGGGTCATGAGGGCCAATAGCCGTGGAGATCCGGTGGCCGCATTGTGCATCCAAGACAACAGGTATGACAGAGGCGTGTTCATACATCTGGCCTGCAGATGGCACTATGCTACTTGCATTTCTTATAGGATGATCTGCACTGCTGAGGGCTGTTGGTTCCTGTTTTATGCATGTTGGAGACGCACCGGAAAGTACTGCATTACGCAGAGAGCTGCTGAAGCTTGTACATTAACCCAGTTCCAGTTATTCTGCATCTATGACTACCAGGGCCGGATCTAGACTTTTTGCCGCCTGATGCAAACTTGGGAGATGCCGCCCCCTCTCCTCACCCTCCCCCAGTATAATAACCCCCCCCCCCCCCCCCCCCCCAGAATAGGTAGCTGGAGGGGGTAGCAGGCAGGTTGGGGGCAGAGGCCACAGTGATCATACCATGCGGTTGCGCTTAATAGCTGGAGGGGGAGCGCAGATCGGGGTACCCAGTTGAGGGAAGGGGGGTCTGATACTCCTCCCCGCCGCTGTGCCACTGCCCCTCTTCCTGCCCCCTCCCACCCACGGCCAGGCAGGTGCGCCCCCCGACTTTGCCGCCTGAGGAACCCGCCTTACCTGGCCTCATGGGCGGCCCGGCCCTGGTGACTACTGAAAACAACAGGCTGTATACAAAGATCAGGATCACCCCCCACACACAGGCCTGGGAGCACGAATCTGTGACGCATAATAGTGCAACATACCTGATCTGTAGGGCGCAGGCACACACTCCCCACTTTCCATTAGATTTAGGGACAGACCCTGAACTATAAGGCCGGTTTCACACTGAGAATTGGCAGTAGCGATGCGGCGACCGCACCGCCAAAAACAGATCTTCAGGGATTACCGCGTTGATACGCGGTAATCCCCGTCTGGCAGCCGGCCAAGCTCGAAGTGACACTCACTTCATGTGGCCGAATCTGTCACGTACGCAGAAGCGTATTGTTAACAATACGTGTTCGCGCATGCGTGATGCGTAAAACTTGCAGCGGGTTTTCACACGCGCGTCACCCTAGACTTCCGTCGTACCGCGTCCGTGTGTAAGTCCCCATAGACTTTGATTGGTCTGCAGTGGGGGGGGGGGGGGGGGGGGGCGTGAAAGAGTGTGAAAGTTCACTTGAACGGACAACATTCTCAGGCCTGGAACTACAAAACACTATCGCTAATCGCAATCGCTAGCGTTCTGTATGAGCGGTTTGTAAGTGATTTCATGAGCGTTTTAGGTAGCGATTTTAAAAAGTATAATCAATTTACCAGCGGTTGTGTAGCGATTAGCATTTTTAATTCTGATTGGTCCTTTTCATTAATTTTCATTTTGTTACATTGTGCAGTAATGTAAAAACGCTAGCAAAATCGCTCTATGTAGCTTTTGACGAGTGATTACGCCAGCGTTTATATACTTTACATTGCCTAAACGCTAATCGCTAACGCTCAAAAATGCTGCATGTCCTGCGTTTTGCGATTTGGTAATCGCAATCGCTCCAGTGGAATTTGGCCCATCCATTAACATTAGCTGAGCGTTTAGGGAAATCGCTAGCGGTTTGAATCGCTCCCTAAATGCTCAGAAAATCGCTCTAGGGGGTTCCAGCCCTTACAGCGGATACAGAACAAATCTCTGTGTATGACAGTATGTTCCAAGGTGGCCACACACTATACAATAAAAAGTTCAAATTTTTTGGCAGTTTGGTAAAAACGATCGGTTGTACAGAGAAATTGAAAGCTTTTTTTTTATTATTTGTTTTAATCTGTTTGAATTTCCCATTTTTCTTTGCAAAAAAAAAAAAAAATAAGATCGGGAGAGGTGGATTTTTCTGATCAATGTTTATGAAAATTAAATGGTGTGTTTGGTAGAGTGACGATTTCTCGATGTATAGAACCAAGCAATCTCTCAGCATTTTCACTCATTTTTTGTTTCCATTAGTGGGAGAAAAATGTAAAATATGTGTCTGGAACATCGATCAGAGTTTTGAAATATTAAGCTCAGTTCCAAAAAACGAATCGCAAACGCGTTACTTGCAGCATTTTTGGAATGATTCAGGAGCGATCACGGTACAGTGCTTACAAAGCGATGACCGAGATTGCTCTGAAATCTCGGAAGTGTCCAGTGATTTTTACCCCGCTAATCATAGTAAAATGACTTGAGCAAAACTCTAGCGATTAGCTCTCGTTTTGCGATTTTAGATGTGAACGGGGCCTTAAACCTGCCCTGAAGTGAAGGACAACTGAAGTGAGAGTGATATGGAGGCTGCCATAGTTATTAACTAAATAAATAAACTATACCAGTTGCCTGGCTGTCCTGCTGATCTATTTGGCTGCAGTAGTGTCTGAACCACACCAGAAACCAGCATGCAGCTAATCCAGTTACACTAAAGTCACCTGCTCGGCTGTATGCTTGTTCAGGGGCTGTGGCTAAATGTATTAGAGGCAGAGGATTAGCAGGACAGCCAGGCAACTGGTAATGTTTACAAGGAAATAAATATGGCAGCCTCTCACTGTAGCTGTCCTTTAATGTACACCTGTAACAAAAAAAGTGCCCTGATGGCTCCCCCAATAAGTGCCGATAAGCACCGAGCAGGCACGGCAATATTTACCTATTGCAATCCAGCGCAGTGACCGCTCTCTGATGGGCTTCTGCGGAAATACCCGAGCCCGATCGGGTCCACTCTACTGCGCCTGCGCTGGATTGCGATAGATATAGATTTACCTCTCTGCTGTTGGGGTGCTGCAGCTCTGCATCACCAGGACAGCGGAGGACAGGGAAGCCTCATTAGGACCCAGAGGCTTCCCCCTCCCGAGGTAAGTACCTCCCAGGGGCTGTTTTTTTTTTATGACAGGTTTACTTTAACCACTTCAGCCTACAGTGTTGTTCACCTTCTGCACCTCCCATTCATTTGCCAATAACTTTATCACTATTTATCACAATGAAATGATCTATATCTTGTTTTTTCCGCCACCAATTAGGCTTTGTTTGGGTGGTACATTTTGCTAAGAATTATTTTATTTTAAACCCATTTTAACAAGAAGATTAAAGAGACACTTAAGCCAGACATAAAAAATGAGTTTTACTCACCTGGGGCTTCTACCAGCTCCCTGCAGCAGTCCTGTGCCCTCGCAGCCACTCACTAATCCTCTGGTCCCCCGCTGCCAGCTAGTTTAGTTTTTGCCGACAGGCCCGTCAGGACTGGCCACGCGTAGCTTTCTCCGCATTCCCGACTGTAATTAGCGCTATTGCGGACCGCAACGCGTACAAAAATACGCGTTGCCACATTACAAACGCATAGATTTTTGTACGCGTTGTGGCCCGCAATAGCGCGAATTACAGTCGGGAATGCGGAAAAAGCTACGCGTGGCCAGTCCTGACGGGCCTGTCGGCAAAAACGAAACTAGCTGGCAGCGGGGGACCAGAGGATTAGTGAGTGGCTGCGAGGGCACAGGACTGCTGCAGGGGGCTGGTAGAGGCAGAACTAGCTGGCAGCGGGGGACCGGAGGATTAGTGAGTGGCTGCGAGGGCACAGGACTGCTGCAGGGGGCTGGTAGGAGCAGAACTAGCTGGCAGCGGGGGACCGGAGGATTAGTGAGTGGCTGCGAGGGCACAGGACTGCTGCAGGGGGCTGGTAGAAGCCCCAGGTAAGTAAAACTTTTTTTTTTTCTGGCTTAAGGTTCACTTTAAGGCCTCTTTCACAGCACGACGTTAAAGTCGCACGTTAGATAATATTTTAACACAGAATACCGCACATCAATACTAAAGTCTGTGCAACACTCACAGTGCACACGTTGCGTTGTGTGTAACGTGTAGCAATATTTAGAAAGTGCTGCATGCTGTGCGTTTAGCAATACATTTGCTGCGTTATGTGTGTTGCACATGCTCAGTAAGGTTTTAAAAAAAAAAAAAAAATTAACGCATGCGCCGTTTTTGTTCAATCACTGTGCGACGAAAACGGCGCACCAAACACAGGGCTAAATAACGTCCAAGTTATAGTCTTTCAATGCGTTGCATTAGGGGCATGTTATGCGACCTTAACGTCGCATCAAACGCAATGTCCCACTGTGAAAGAGGCCTTAGAAAGAAATGGAAAAAAAATAATTATTTCTCCGTTTTTGGCCGTTATAGTTTGAAAATAATACATGCTACTGTAATTAAAATCCACGTATTTTATTTGCCCATTTGTCCCGGTTATTTCACCATTTAAATTATGTCCCTATCACAATGTATGGCGCCGATATTTTATTTAGAAATAATAGTGCATTTTTTCAATTTGCGTCCATCACTATTTACAAGCTTATAATTTTAAAAAATATATTAATATACTCCTTTGACATGTATATTTAAAAAGTTCAGACCCTTAGGTAACTATTTATGTTGTTTGTTTGTTTTTATTGTAATTTAAAAAAAAAAATGTTATTAAAAAATGTATTTGGGTCATTTTTAGTGTGGGAGGTAAACGGCTAATTTTAAATGTAATATAATGTAATTATTTAATAAAAAATGTATGTGGGTGTAGTTTACTATCAAAAAAGTCAAAAAGGTCAAAAAAGTCCTGGAAGCGTACGATCACGCTTCCAGGAACTAGAAAGAAGGCGGGAAACTTTTTTTGGGGGCAGAAAGACCGCGGCCTCTGATAAGAGACCGTTGGTTTTTCTGCGGGGGACTTAGATTGGTGAATGGGAACTTTATTCCCATTCACTGATCGGGGGGCTAATGGCAGGCAGCGGGAGCACGCGCAGGAGTGCACTTCAGGCAGCAGGAGCTGCATAGTCTATCTAGACGGATATATCTGTCCAGATAGACTTAAAGGAGTTAAACACGCATGTCTGCGTGTAACTAACCTTTTTTGTAGCTGAATCGCCCTCTCCGTTCTCCCTGAGAAATGTATCTATTTTCTGTGGTAAGCTCCGGTCGGGGACCCGACCCCGAGGTCGGGCTCCTCAGCGACCCGGAACTACATTGGTAATGCAGGCGCAGTATAATGATTAACACTGTGCGGACGCTGGCGTAGAGAGCTTCCAAAGCGTGCATCCGTTTACGCGTACTGAGCCGCCGGAGGAGGGTTTGAGCTTGCTTCGTCACTCGCACGCCAAACCCTCCGCTTCAGCCACCGCCCTAAAACACGCCCACTCCCTTCAGCCGCCGCCTAGCCTGATGAAATAATCCAATAAGGTCTCAGCCTCCGCGTCTCATGCGCGGATGATCTGTGCTGGGAGCGCGCACGAGACGAGGCGGCGGCTGACGGGAGTGGGCTGAAAGGAGTGGGAGTGTTGATGGGCGGTGGCTGATGCGGAGGGTATGGCTTGCGAGTGACGAAGGCAAGCTCAACCCCTCCTCCGGCGCTCTACTACGTGTGTGCAGCCGTACAAGAATGTATGGAAGCACGCATTGCAAAACAACTTCCCCCTGCATTCCAAGTAAAGGATCAGGGAAGTATGGCCATTGTATGGTAATATTACTTCCGGGGCAGCAAATACAAACGGCCCGAATTGTGGAGCCGGTGAAGCCCTGGGGGAAAAAAAAGGGATGCGATCCTGCACAGATCAGGCTTGTGAGCAGCTGCAGGTAGGCCATTTTAACTGACATTATTTTGCCTGATAACTCCTTTAAGTGGTTAAGCAAGCAGCGTTTGTGTGTGTATGAGTGTGAAAGAAGTTTTATGGGTTCTTTTGCTTGACACAACTCTAAGAACCCCCATGTAGAGAAATGATATGAAGCTGTTTAGGAACATGTATCTCCCCCTGTTGCTAGGAGGGATGCATATAGCTGTCAGTTATTGGGAGTAGTGATGAGCAGAAATGATGCACATACGTAATTATGCATCGCAATACGCAATTATGCATCGTAATTGCAATGTGAAATTTCGAGGGAATAGCGTAAATAATTTTCGTAGGTAAATGTTACCATTTGTAATTACGCATGGATTTCCGCGTCATTTACGCGCAATTTCATGCCGACTTTGGCGGTGAACAGCAAAGTCCCCATACATGCCATTGCTACCACAATTGCTACATATGTTAAGTAGAATAGTGTGTACAAGTTACAAAAAGAATTGTTCAAAAAGATTTTGAGAAAATCAATTTTAAAAATACAAAAATAGTTTTAAAAACCATTTTTCTTTGCATTTTTTAAATTTATTTTCTCAAAAACTACACAATCTTTTTAAAAAATTATTTTTTAGTACCCACTCTTCTTCTGAACATATATAGCAATGTCGACAAAAAATTATGCATACATTACGATTGATTATGCAAAGTTAATTGAATTATGAACTTACAATTACGTATAGGCGTAATTGTGAAAATGTATGCGTAAATTTGCGTAATCGTAATGAGCAGATTACGCTCATCACTGATTGGGAGGGCAGAAGCCAGTCCTCTTGATGAATATAGATGTGTCTCCTTGTTTTGATTGTTGTATTAATGCCGAGATTCTGTCTGCAGAATGGTGATTAATGTCCTGAGCAGCATCATGATCTTCCAGTTTGAGGATGTCTCCTGGGATTACTCGCAGACCTCAGAGCGCGTGGACGTCCTGAAGGAGAGGGAGAGGTTTCACTCCTCCCCCATCAAGGTCCGCCCCTACAGCTACGTACGGGCGCAGCGCATGAAACGCGTGGGCTCCAGCAACAGGAAGATCTACCAGACGGGAGAAGGGGAGGGACTGGAGGCCGGGAGTCAGCTGACCCATCACGCACGCAGTCTGTCCACCAGGAGCACCAAGCGGGCCCACGGTACTGTATAATACAGTGACACTACAGTCAGCATTACTGCAATGCTCCACTTATAACTACAGAAAACAGAACATAACTGCTAACAGTACACAGGAATAAGTGGGGGGACCTCTAGTGGCCAAATAAAATTACACCTACGTACACCAAATTGAATACACTATACTAATGAATAGTAATCAATTTACCCCCCCCCCCCCCCCCCATGAATAAAAAAAATAAAATTAAAAAAGTGACATTTTAAAAAAAATACATAAATAGGAGCTCAACTTTTTTTTTAATAGGTTTGTCATCAGGGCTTATTACTGTTTATTTTTTCACAAATAAGAGCTTGTAATTGGTGACAGATGCAAAACTGAAAAAAATACACCTTTATTTCCAAATAAAATATTGTCACCATACATTATACTTGGGACATATTTTAAACCTTTAAACTTTTGTAATAACCAGGACTAATGGGCAAATAAAATGTGGGGGGTTTTATCCACAGTATCACGTTTTATTTCAAAACTATAATGGCTGAGAAGTCATTATTTTTTTTCCCATTTTTTTCTTATTATTCCCGCTAAAACGCTTATAGTATAAAATAATTCTTAGCAAATAAGTACCATCCAAAGAAAACCTAATTGGTGGTGGAAAAAAAAACAAGCTATAGATCATTGCAGTGTGATAAGTAGTGATAAAGTTAATGGCGAATGAATGGGAGGAGCACTGAAAGGTGAAAATTGCTCTGGACCATAAGGGGAAAAACTCCTCAGCGGTCAACTGGTTAAAGGATGATCAGAATTCTCCCTCTCATTAGGGGCTGGCAGTTACAGCAGCCATTGGTGGGTTTGTCCACAAGACGTGAACCTGTTTGTCTCTCTGCAGATCTGCATGTGGAGTCTCTAAAGCCGTCGACGTGGCCAGAGCTAGTAAAATACCGCCGGAGCTACGCCTACATCGACTTACAGCCCGAGTTCATTAGAAAGCCGCCATCAGCCTGCAGACCGCACACAGCAGCGCACAGCAGCGCAGAGGCCTATAGCAGAGCCAGTACTGCCCCCGATGTGAAGGCCAATGAGGATTCAGGTATACAGAGATTCAATGATTGTTCTTATACAGAGGGCAGAGACCTGTGGGATAGTTCTCGCCCCAGTGTATACAGCTGATATAAGACTGTCTTGCAGAGTGCAAGATGTCTCCTCCTCCAATTCATATTTCTGTTGTGTGGTATAATTCCCTCCCCCACTCATTGTGTGGGTGTTGCAGGTAGGACAGGGAAGGTGATATAACCTCCTCTCTCTTCCCAAGGGGTCTGCATACACATACAATCACTGACACGAGTCGATACTGTATGTCGTCGATGTGGTGATCAGGAAGTTTTGTACAGAGTACATAGGAATTCTCTGCATAGCTTTTCAGAGAAAGATCCCAGCATCTAATGAGAATAATTACATTTCATAACTGGCTGTTTGGTGTTAGCGTGGCCACACTGACAGCTCTATGGATCATTTCTGGTGACTGTAGAGACATTGGCCTCAATTCACTAAGCAATAGCGCATTCGGTAATGCAGAAATCAGCCGATTTTACCGATCCCCTTGCCCAATGCCAATTCATTAAACTTATTACCGCACTGAAAATTACCAACTTGTGAGGTAAATTACTGACTTGTGCCGTAAATACCTCCAGAAATTGAAATGCACAACGATTAAAGCATTGGGTAACAAGTAAAACTGTCCGGTATTTATCTCCAGCTATGACCAGCCGGTAACTCACAATCTCCATGCAGTAACGTATTGTCAGATGTAGCAGACAGCCAATAGGGAGAGCCACATAGCCCTGCTTCTCACCCTATTTGATCCGATACTCCAGTGGGTGGTACTTCAGAACAGCAGATCAGGAGAAAGAGACATTTAAAAAAGCTTTTCTGTATCCCTATAGCTGTGCATATCTGTATACTGATACACAGAAGAGCTCTCTATAGTTAGCATAGATGCACTGGACAGAAAATAGAATGGCTCATACACAGATTTGTAAGAGAAGACTGATAGCTTGCTGCCTGACCTGCTCCACAGCCGGTGAGACTACCAAGCAGGGCTTCGTGAATTGAAGCATGTTTTTTCGGTATATTACCGAAGTTCTACCGCATGCAGGAAATCTTAGTGAATTTGTAAAAAAAAAAAAAAAGTGTAAATTACCGAATGCAGTATTTTATCTAAATTATTTTACCAAACTGCCCTTAGTGAGTTGAGGCCATTGTGTTTAGGCCCCTTAATATTACTTTTCTTATTTGATTCCAGATGGAGAGTCAGGCTACGGATCCCCTGGACGAAAATCAGCCATTTCGATAAGCGAGAGCGCGACATTGCGTCGTATGAAGGGGCGGGGCCCTCACACTCCAATGAGTCCCGACCACATCCTCCTCAAAGTCAGCACCTTACAGAATCTCCAACGAGTGGATGAGATCGGGCTAAATCTGGAGTACAACTCCAGGATTCGGGATGTCTGGCGACCTCCTTTGTCCAGAAGCCAAGAGGAGAAGGCGGGTCAAGCTTCCCGTTCAAAAGAAGCGGAAAAGGTTGACGTTTCGGCCATTCTCGAGTATCTCAAGTCTTCCACCGCTCCTGCTGAGATGAAGAACATCATTACGGCATTTGAGATGAGAAAATTGAGTCTTAAATTGAAGGAGTCTCTCCATGGGCCAGAGATTCAGTCCACCATACCAGCTCCAGCAGTTGTGCGACCTCAGACCAGCTGTGGTTACAGGAAGAAGGAGCGAAGGCCAGCCTTGCCCAGAAGGTCCACTTCAGCAGTGGAGATCGGCGTGAAGAGAATTGGCTTATATACCAGCCCTGAATCTGTGCAGCCTATAAGGATGGTCATGGGCCAGAATCACCAGAAGGTCATCTCTAAACGGGCAGCAACAGCGCCGGTGGCCTCGGTAGATCCGTACCGAGAGAAGAGCGGATTCCAGTTACTCACCGTGAAGCAGCTGAAGGAGTTCCAGCAGGAGAAGATGTTCCAGCACAGAGAAGCTGAGGCCCTCACACAAGCCACCAAAACCAAAGAGAGCAGGAAGGCCTGGCTGAGGAAAATCAAGGGCGAGAACATCGATAGCTTCACCAAGGAGGGGAAAATTGCTGCGCCTGAATTTGGGCCAAACGTCTATCTATAATCACAGTACTGAAATCCACAGGACTCGTTTCCTGCTCATGGAGGAAGTTGTTCGAAGAGTGGAGAACTGAGGAGTGATCTACCTGCTTATGGAGGACGTTTTTCTAAGACTGATGAACTATGGAGATCATGAGTGGTCCACTGGCTCAGAGTTGGAACATTACTGATAATTGCGATTGTATTTGATGGGTTCTGGAGACATCTTGATTGATCAATGTTCAATCGAAATTAGAAGTATGAATATAGATGCTAAAGTCACTGTGAATTTCACCTCTTTGAACTACAAATTATTAAGATCAGTGAAAACGATATGCCCTTTCCCCAATGTTGACAAACCCTCCCCATCCCCTCACGGTGGCCCTATGATAGACAAAACAATACAATACCATTTGTAAAGTGCTTCTCTCTCATTGGACTCAAAGTGCATGGATATGTCTCAGATCAGTAAAGGGCTGCAGGCTGGACTGTGTTACAGAAGAAACAGTCAGGTGTTTGTAAAACCCAGACTAAACAAATGGCTTTTCAGTTTGGACTTAAATGTTTCCAGGAATGGAGCTGTCCTGAGTGGGTGTGGCAAGGAGTTCCAAAGTGTAGGGGCAGCATGACAAAAGGCTCTGTCCTCAAAGGTTTTGAGGTGTACTCTGGGAGTGACCAAGGTATTACATCCTTCTGATCCAAGATTGTGGGAGGTATGATGCAGTTGCAACAAGTCCTTCTGATACCCAGGGCCCAGATTGTGCAAGGATTTGAATGTCAATAAGCTAATACTCCATTTTATCGGTAGCCAGTGGAGTTTGTGAAGGATTAGTGTTATGTGGCAATGGTGGGGTGGGTTAGTTAACAGCCTTTCGGCGGCATTCTTTACTAGCTGCAGGCGGGGCAGGTCTTTGTTTGGAAGGCCTGTATAGAGAACATTGCAGCAATCCAGCCTTGATGTGATGAAGGCATTATGGTTAGAAGATCCGTTGGAGGTAGGAGGTGTTTAATCCCTGCCTGATATGATATGAAGGCCCCATCTAAGAGGTGTCATACACCAATGCGGTCACCATAACAGTGAGAACCATGAATCCCCCATCACGAGTGAGGCCACAATAGTGTTGGACAAACTTGCTGCTGTGCAGTTTCCTGGGTGAGCGGCTTGCCTTTCAGTTCACCAGCCACCAACAAACCTGCCGTCTGGTGTACCCGTAAATCCCAATGTGAACGGGCATCCGTCTGTTTGTCCGCACTGGCCATCACCTCTTGTCACCTTTCCCCTGGCTGCTAAGCATGGACAGGGGGAGCTGTAGACGAGTTTGGACTGCTTGTGGCGGAGGGGGTTTAACTCGAATCCCACAAAGCATCCTACGCCACATCTAATCGCGTTCCACGTCACTCCCATGCTTCCTTCTACCAAGCTGGAGAGGGAAGCATGGGAGTGACGTGGGACACGCATAGAGTGCATTGGCGCCTGGGTAAGTTAACCCCCCCTTGGCCGTTGGCAGCCCAAATTTATTTACATTTTGATTAGGTGTGGCTATCACTCGTAATGAGCATCGCTAGCTGCAAATGGGAAGCAACACATAGAAGAAGGGAGTTTATGCCAAGGGGGCTGTGCATGGAAGTGAGGGGCTGGGGTACACATGGAAAGGGGGCTGCACATGGAATGGGAATGGGACTGCTACACATGGGAGTGGAGCCAGATGACCTAGGGATGGAAAAAACATACGCCTGCCCTCACTGGAGCTGCTCTGGCGCCTCTTAGTGGATCAAATAAAAAGTACACATTAATTTACAATGAAATAAATAAAATATTAAACCTGCATAATAAATAAACAGCTGATTTCACATACGGCAGCCCAGTGCTGTCCGCGGATAATATTGCACACCGGGACCCTCGCCTGTGGTGTTCAGGCCGCTGGGCAATTGCTTTGGATACCGCCTCCACTCGCGGCGGTGGGACAAGGTCCTCCAGCACCCAAGGCAGAGACACCAAAGTGCGCCCCTCCATCCCTCCCACCCCAGCCGTCACACACTGATTGCTATTAGACTAAGAGGCACCCCAGGGTCCCCAACACCTTCATCTCTAGTTATCTGGCTTGCAGGCACTGCCATGTATCCCCTTTTCTTATTTCTCTCTACTTCAAACAATAATAGCTGAGTGAGCTGTGCGCCCCTCGGGCCCTCCTACACTGCGCCCTGAGGCTGGAGCCTCTCTCGCCTCTGCCTCCGCCCCCTCTTACACTGTGTCCTGAGGCTGGAGCCTCTCTTGCCTCTGCCTCGCCCTGCATCCCCTCCTACACTGCGCTCTGAGGCTGGAGTCTCTCTCACCTCTGCCTCGCCCTGCACCCCCCTCCTACACTGTAACCTGAGGCTAGAGCCTTTCTCGCCTCTGCCTGGCCCTGCGCCCCCTCCCACACTGCGCCCTGAGGCTGGAGCCTCTCTCGCCTCTTCCTTGGCCCAACCCTTGCCCTTTCTACTCATGCACCTTTGTTAAGCCTATTGGGTTGGTGGCGTGCATGGTGTTTTCCCCGGGGTCTCACCACCCTCAGGCAGCACTGAGCTGCCATCCGTTGAAGAGATCAGCTGTCAGTTTATTATATTAAGTTAATACGTTCATTCTTCATTTATTTGAATTGTTGTAAATGTATGTGTACTTTCTATCAGATCCACTGAGAGGCGCCAGAGCACCTGCTCCAGGGAAGCAGATTACAGGGAAGCAGATTACATGCTGTGCTGAGGAACAGAGCGGAGCAGCCGACGAATAGGGATGGTCGGGAAAGCCCTTTTCCGATTTCACCAAAATTACGATTTCCACCAACGCCAATCACTGGTTTTTCTCAATTCCGATTTCCGATATTTGAGGAGTATTTCCTTAGTTATTTTTTTGCATAAAAAATGCAAATAAAAAATAAACAATAAAAATTAAAAATTGGGAAATCAGTGTTGCGATTGGTCTAATGTGACCGCGGCGATCCAAGTTTTGCAGATAAATTCTGCGTTCTCTGATCGGTGCAATGCTTCCAAGTTCTGTGATTGGGCTAAAATTCCCGAGCTGCGGTAAATCGGATTTTCAAGGAATTAGATTTCCGTTTTTTGATTTCCGTTTTCCAATCGGAAATGCTGAAATTTAAAGTTCCGCGGAATGCGAAAGAGCGTCCCTAGTGATGTATAATTTCTCAGCAAGTGGAACAGATTGGCTGGTCGACAACCTAAATCATAAGTCCCCCCAAGAAACCTGTCCTGTGCCTGGGAGGGTCCCTTTCATCAGAAAGTGCAGATCGTATTCCTGAAGAAGGGACCCTCCGTGGCCCCGAAACAATTGTCAGCTGCTGTGTTGGCATATACCGTGAAAAATAAACCACATCAGCATTTACAAATGGTGTGCAAATCTATTTTGGACTTTTGCTGTAACTTTAGGGGCGTGGCTTGACACCCAGGTTATGCACCCACCTGCATGTACGGGAAAGTGTGCCAATCCAAATCTACCAGTAAAGTGTACCTGTGTCTGTGCGTTGTGCAGGGGGAGCATGCACGGCACGCGGACAGACTTCAGAGAGCGGAGGACGGGAGCAGGGGGACGAGCAGGCTTGTGCGTGGGCACATTCATGCGTGGGTTAGGGAAAGGCGTGTCCGAAGCCTAGCGCCCGTTTTTCAATGGGCGGGCCTTTTAGTGAGTGTTTTTGAAGTGGGATTGTCACCATAAAAATTTCAACAGCAACTGGTCTGAGTGTATTAAGTGATAAAGATGCTAATCCTGCATTCAAAACTTAATTGCCATTGCCATCGGCTGGCAAAACAGTTGCATGCTGGGGGGTATTTTTGTATCTATAATATATTCCCCCTCTTCCCTTTATTTCCCCCTCCTTCTAATGACATAAGACAGTGCACTTCCTAGTATAGTCCTCAGTGGGAGTGTCTGAAGACTCTGGGAGGAGGGCGGGTAACCAATACACAATTATCAAGAGGAGAAAAAAAAAAAAGAGTGAGGGAGGAAATGATGTCAGGATTAGCTTCATTCAAAGGTAACCAAGATGGAAACTGCCTAGAATAGGATTCTCTGCTTTTCTTTTATACAATTCACAGGAATCATAACATGGACAGTGCAATACATCTGTTATGTAAGTAGAGCTAGTATTTATCTACTTATATATGTGTTTTTTATTTCTAGGTTAGCATGGGTGTCACTTGTTCTTTAAAGACTCTGGGCTGACAATGCACCAGACCCAACTCGCGCCCAATAATCCCTGGTTACACTCTGCAACCTCTTGGCTTCTTTTATCATTATTAAATTGCATCTTTCCAGGACATTATGGAACTTAGATTTACATCACTAAATGTTAATGGTCTCAATTCACCTATTAAGCGGTTTGCATTAAACAAAGAACTGAGAATTCTCAAAACGGATATAATACTTGCCCAAGAGACTCACCTTTTAGATACAACTGAACATTTCTGCAAGCTAAAAGACTTTAGCTCGGTTATCTTCCATAATTACCACACAAAAAAAAGGGGACTATTGGTGGGTTTTCATCAAAAACTCTCAGTACAAGTCAAAGAGGTTATTAAAGACTCACAGGCCATATTTATAATTGTGATATGCAATATTGAAAACCAATTATTTACAATTGTGAATGTGTATGCCCCTAACAGTAGACAAATATCCTTTTTAAAGTCAATGCTCTCTAAAGTTAACCAGCATAAACAAGGCCAACTGATCATAGGGGGAGATTTTAACATCTGCATTGACCCCAAAAATGATTCCACACATCCAAATAGAACACGTACTCCTTCCTTACTTAAAACTATTTCTCTAGAAGATTTGTATGATCCATGGAGATCTATGCACGCTTCAGAGAAGGATTTTTCCTATTACTCATCAGTGCATAAATCTTGGTCGCGCATAGATTTTTATTTGGTTGAAAGAAACACCCTTTTAAGATGTAAGAATGCTGAGATTCACAACATCACTTGGTCGGATCATTCCCCGATCACACTGACCCTACAAACTAGTGGACATCAGCCCTCATCAAACTCATGGAAATTAAATAACTCCCTACTTTTGTCTGATCCAGATCAACAACAGATTAAAAATCACCTTAGAGATTACTTCTCCATAAATGAAACCGACGACTCTAGCCCAATTAATATTTGGGCTGCCCATAAGGCCGTCATAAGGGGTTCATTTATTAAAATGGGAGCTATTAAGAAGCGAGCCAAAATCACTAAGATAAATAATATACTTGACCAAATCAAATCATTGGAGGCCTCCCTCAAGCAAAACTTTTCGTATGAAACACAAACCAAATTGTTCAATGCCAAACAAGAGCTCAGAATATGCATGTTAGACGAATACCAATACATGCTGCAGAGAGCTAAACTCTTACAATACTCTCAGAACAATAAAGCTAGCAAATGTGATAAAGCATAGACAAGCCAAAACAAGGATTCAATATATAATTCACCCGCATACTAAAGAAAAGTTTTGTAATCCAAAGCAAATAGTGGATGCCTTTAGTGACTTTTATAGTTCGCTCTATAATCTTAAAAATGATCCTCACACCCCACAACCCTCTGACCCCATTATTACCAAATTTCTAGATGCTCTAAATATACCCAAGATATCTGAAGAGCAACTAAGAAAACTCAATGCTCCAGTATCAATAGATGAGATCTACTCTTCTATTAAAGATCTGAAATTAAACAAGGCCCCAGGCCCGGACGGCTTCACAAACAACTATTATAAAACTTTCCCCATACTTCTAGCACCTAGATTATGTAAACTTTTCAACACCTTCATTCATCAAGGCTTCCTTCCCAAAGAATTTCTGGAGGCAAGAATCTCAATCATTCCCAAAACTGGCAAAGATGAAAGCAATACGGCCAATTATAGACCGATCTCCTTATTAAATGGTGACACAAAGTTATTTTCTAAGATTATAGCCTCTAGACTTCTAAAAGTATTACCTTCCATAATTGGTCTAGATCAGGTAGGCTTCATGAAAGGAAGGCAAGCTAGTGACGGAACAAGAAGGTTTATAAATATGTTGCATTTTGCAAATACAAACAAGGTGCCTTCTCGATGCAGAGAAGGCATTTGATAGGGTCCACTGGGGTTTTTTGAAGCATACATTGTCAAAATTTGGACTGGTTGGTAACATACAAAAAAGTATTATGGCATTGTACACTTTCCCAACGGCAACTGTAGTATCCTCAGGCTTCACCTCTAAATCGTTCTCAATAACTAACGGAACTCGCCAGGGGTGTCCTCTATCCCCCCTAATATTTACCCTCATTATGGAGACCCTGGCTATAGCCATTAGAAACAATCCTCAGATCAAGGGCTTGGATATTGGTAACTATAAGCATAAAATTGGCTTATTCGCCGATGATACCATCTTAGCGATAACTGACCCAACAAATTCTATGCCTCATGTAATAAACACATTGGAAGCCTTCTCTCAGGCCTCATACTATAAAGTTAACCAATCCAAATCTTTAATTATGGGAGTACATATACCTTCCCAGATTTCCAATACCCTTAAAGCCCACTACCCCTTCCCCTGGGTAAGTAACTCAATAAAGTATTTGGGCATCACCCTATCCAAATCTCATCATAACCTCTTCAAAGACAATTATTCACCCCTTCTACAGAAAATAAAAACCGAACTTCACAATCTATCTGGTCACAACCTCTCCTGGGCAGGTAGGTTAGCAGCTTACAAGATGCAGACACTGCCCAAAATAACCTATATTTTCAGAACGGTCCACATCCCACTTAAGCAAAGCTTCTTTAGAGACCTTAACAAAATAGTTGCTGACTACGTATGGAACGGGAAACGTCATAGAACCAAATTATCTATTTTATCGACACCCAAAAAGTTGGGAGGTATGGGTGTACCGTGTCTCAGATCCCTCTACATAGCCTGTAACCTAGAGGTATCCAAAGCATGGTGGCAACAGTTACCTTCAGCCCCCCTCTGGGTACACATAGAAAAACAACTCCTAAAAAAGGACCTAGCAGCCTTTTTACTTGCCTCCTTAATAAAAGAAGATATTAAGATTCCCCCTTCCCCTACAATAAAAGCTACTATAGAGTCCTGGAGACATCTTCTCAAACATACGAACACAAAAGATTATGCAACGCCAGAAATACCACTATTGTCTGCCCCATGCCTGATAGACAATATTAATATATATGATTGGAAAACAGCTGGTATCAACAATCTTTCTCAACTAATTTCCAAGGACAAATTTAAATCCTTCCCTCAAATCCAAGAGCAATTCCATATTCCATCAGCAGAAGAATTCACCTTTTTTCAACTCCAACACCTCTGGTCCAAAATTAAACATAACATACCAAGTATCCCTAAAAATATACTGCAATATATTACAGCCCCTATTGCACTTAGTAAAGGGATTAAGTTATGCTATGAAACTCTGCTAGAAGGTAGTGAAAATCAACTAACAAAATTCACTGCGAAATGGTCGCATGATCTGCACTCTCAAATCTCTCTATCTGATATCCAGCTGGCTTCCAACAATCTAACACACTATACTAGATGTACCACCCATTGGGAAACTCTCCAAAAATTAATTCTTAGGTGGTATTCTACGCCACTTCAAATCTCTAAATTTGATCCTCGAACATCTCCACTGTGTTGGAGAGAGTGTGGAATGCCAGGCTCTTTAGTACACATCTTCTGGCATTGCCCATTAATAAAAAACCTTTGGCAAGAAGTGACAGATTTCATTGTAACTAATATATGGGACCAATTCACTATGTCTCCTGAATTGGCTATTCTACATATAGGCCTCAACAAAATTCCTGTTCACCTAAGGTTATATATAACACATGTTATTTGTGCTACGAGACACCTCATAGCCTCCACATGGAAATCTAAAGAATACCCTAATCTTATACAAGTTACAACCTTATATAAAGTAAACATCTCCATGGAATTGAAACTAAGAGGTAAAGACAACACATCGGCCCATTAACCTATAAACGCACATTACACTCTAAAGTGTGGCCAAACTAGATCTCAACTCTAGTACTAAGGGCATTTACAGCCAGGTTTTATGTATGCTTTCACTATGTGGGCTCATGGGTCTTTTTGTAATGCTTATAATTTTATGCTCTGTTTCACTTCTCTGTTAAGATTTTTGAATAATCTGTTTTGTTAACTTTTTCATATGTTGTGAAGTTTCGGATACACCTCCTTTTATGGTGTTATTAGTATACTTTCCCTAACTATCTGCAACTCCACGCAAGATGGAGATCCTTCTTCTATGTACGTATTATTATACTTTAGATATTCTGAACAAAAGTTTGTGATCTTTATCTGTTAATCTTTTTACACAATAAAAATTTATTGTTAAAAAAAAAAAAAAAAGACTCTGGGCTGGATGCACAAAGTGGTGGTAACATTGCCGTGTGCAGCGCAAATCAGTCTTGCCAGTACGAAGGGAACAAGGGAGCAGTGTTTTGTTACCCTATTAGCATAACATGTGTTACCAGGGTAAGACAGGGGGAGGCATAAGCTGGCCATACACTGTTTTACTTCCGACCAAAGAGCAACACACACTACAGATTAATCATTTTAGTAGCTGTCCCAGCATGCAACAGGAACCTGCCTCAGCCAGAATGGGTGGGGGGAGGGGTGGCAGCATGGCTGGGGGGAGGGGGCAGCATGGCCAAGGAAGGGGGAGTGGCTTCAGCTTGCAATTAGTTACATGTATGGTTAAACTTTAAAAAACAAAATTAGGATTTCATATTAAAATATAATGTTGATTATTGTGCAAGGCACGATCAGTTTTTGATTTGAGTCCACTTTAACTTCCCTGGGGGTCTGACTATTTCCAGATTTTAGCGTCTAAAAGTGGTGCATTGTTTTTTTTTGCATGTTTTTAGACCCTAAAACCACAAAAACAATCATCCTGCCAGAAAGCCTCAGCACTTACTCACCTCTCAGGGATCCAGCGCTGCAAATCTCCCTCCGTACTCTTGGTGGTGCTGTAACCATATAGTAAGATTGCCGGCTGTCGTCATGACGAGAGGCGGGGATCGTACCAGGGGGGGTGCAAAGCCTCTGAGGAGAAGAAGAAGAATGGCTGCCGGCGTCTGGATCCCAGGGGAGGTGAGCTGAAACGCCTGCTGCATGCTATACTCTGCACTCACCTCCTGGGGATCTAGCGCTGCAGTTCTCCCTCCGTACTCCAGGGGGCTCAGTAACCTATAGTGAGATTACCGGCTGTCGTCATGACGAGAGGCGGGGATCGTACCAGGGGGGGTGCAAAGCCTCTGAGGAGGAGAAGAAGAATGGCTGCCGGCGTCTGGATCCCAGGGGAGGTGAGCTGAAACGCCTGCTGCATGCTATACTCTGCACTCACCTCCTGGGGATCTAGTGCTGCAGTTCTCCCTCCGTACTCCAGGGGGCCCAGTAACCTATAGTGAGATTACCGGCTGTCGTCATGACGAGAGGCGGGGATCGTACCAGGGGGGTGCAAAGCCTCTGAGGAGAAGAAGAAGAATGGCTGCCGGCGTCTGGATCCCAGGGGAGGTGAGCTGAAACGCCTGCTGCATGCTATACTCTGCACTCACCTCCTGGGGATCCAGCGCTGCAGTTCTCCCTCCGTACTTAAGGGGGCTCAGTAACCTATAGTGAAATTGCCGGCTGTCGTCATGACGAGAGGCGGGGATCGTACCAGAGGGGTGCAAAGCCTCTGAGGACAGGAAGAAGAATGGCTGCCGGCGTCTGGTTCCCCAGAGAGGTGAGCTGAAACGCCCGTTGCGTGCTGTACTCTGCAGTAACCTCCCGGTGGTCACCATGAGTCTGGCTCGGGGTTACCGCTCTGAGCTGCGGATTTCCAACCCCGAGCCTGACTCGGAGTTACCGCCAAGGAGGTTAAGCTATTTCAGGTTTGCATCTAGAACTGAGGTGTGCAGTGCCGCAACTGCCATGAGTCACTGCAATGGGTGAAGCTAGCTCACCCGAGGTGAGAGAGATATGGAGGCTGCCATATTTATTACCTTATAAACAATGCCAGTTGCCTGGCAGCCCTGTTGATCTTCTGGCATAAGTAGTGTCTGAGTCAAAACCCTGGGACAAGCATATGTCTAATCCAGTAAAACCAGAGTACCTGATCTTCTGCATGCTTGTTCAGGGTCTATTGCTAAAAGTATTAAAGACACAACATCAGCACTGCCAGGTAACTAGTATTGTTTAAAAGGAAATAAATATGGCCGTGATTGGCCAATCATAACTGATAGTGTGTATCAGGCTTTATGGATGGACATAAGTGGTGTTACCTGTTCCAGGTGGGCTGGCAGAAGCTGGACTCCTCAGTGTTATACGCTCGCTTGGCTATGAGCAGAAGAGCAGGAGGAGAACCATTCATCATTGCCGCCTTTATGGTTATGTACTGCCATAGATGGTCTCATTACACGTGGACATTGTTCTCAGCGCTCTCCGGCTGTGGACAGAGACTGCACATTATCCATCGGGACCTTGTAGCTCAGCAGTGAGGAGGATCTGAGGGATAAATACAGACAAGTCCAGGCGTAGAATGTCCCATCACACATGAACACCTAAAGCGGGATTGTCAGCCATAAAATCAAATTCCAATTACCCACTGCTCTGTGTATATTATGTAGTCTGCAACCTGACCGTGCATTGCAAGCATTCCAATATAATCATACATGTTTCTGCTATCATGAATCTTATCTCAGTCAGCCTGGCTCTATTTGGTACGTTGTCAAAGAGAGGGAAGCTTGTTATATACCCTCCCACCTTTCTGATCCTCACTAATGGGCTGAGGGCAGTTCAGTGTGAAGCTGCTGAAATATAATCTATGCTGTGCTCACATTTGTTTACAAAGCAAGCTAGATATGACAGTGTAGTTTCCAAGAGAAAAACAAGAGTAAGGGAGGAGATGACATCAGGATTGGCTTCAGGCAGAGGTAGTAAAGATGGAAAATGCCTGAAACAGTTTTCTCTTTATTTTACTATATACAATTCACTGAAATCAAAACATGGACATTACAATACAAAGATTATGTAAGTAGAGCAAGTATTTATCTACTTATATATGTGTTTTTTTTCCTGGGATAGTATGACTGTCCCTGCTGCTTTAACAGATTACTAAGTAGGCGGAGCATGATGCATGCAGCGTGATTAGACAGGTCCACAATAAAATGTCATCATTGTTCTCCGGGAAACAGATGAGAAGGAAGTGACACCTGATTGGTGGGAATTATACGCTAGGTGCTGTACCTGGTACCTTACTGTCCTGCCTGGTGGCCTGTGGGAGGAGCTGAAAAACATGGAATTTCCTGTACCTGCTGACCATCATTAACCCTCTGCATTCGTAACATGCTCAAAGCCAAGCTGAAACGCTGGACAAAATAAAAACAACTAGGTTGCAAATTTGCGTTTGGTTTCAAAAGTGGAGGATCTTAGCTTCCAAAATGGATTGCATGGAAAAGCATTCTGTACTAGACCTTTTCACCAGCACTGAGGTTCCCTCCATAGAAAGGGTCCCTAATCTACCCACACCAGTCAGCAAGCAAGAATTCCATGCACCCGAACCTGAGATTCATGCTAAGGCCTACCTGATTCCACCACTCTAAGGGAACACATGCACATAAATCAGACTAAAATCTCCGGGGAGTGATAAACTGCACTACATACACCATCTGATAGATAGGCTGCACTGGCATAGAGGACAGGGGAACTACAGCCATGGGTAACCACAAAATGTATTGGTGTCGGTGATCTGGACTGCACCGCCTTACTCTAGAGCAAAGAGGCAACCTGGAATCGGGGGGAGGGGCCAGTGTTAGCTCCTGCACTGTGGGTCCACCCCCTTGCATACACACCAGTGTAATTTTGTTCCCCTGCATGTTGCTGGAGGGGCTCACTGTCTGACACTATGATACACACAGGGGGACGCCGTGCTAGACTAGATCCAGCAGCAGTGCCCCTAGTGACAGCACAAAATGCCCCCATATAATAATTATATTAGACGGCACAGCAGTGGCGGATGGGGACGGCAGCGATTGAAGTGTTGGAGTGTGTCTGACACTGATCTGAAGGGGCTACTTCTGTGCTCAAACGTTATCCGTCAACAGTGACAGATCATTAGTCACATGTCACATGCCCCAATTTAATAAGAATCTCCTAAGCCAGGAAACACAGAAGAACATTCGTCCAGAAAACCTGGACTGCATTTGATAAAAAAAAAAAAAAGTTTTTATTAGGTGAGTAACTAGTACTGGATTGTATGTTTATGCCTCTGAAAACTTAACTTCAGGATCAGGGGTGTATTTATGCGCACTTCCTTGTTTTTGTACACCCCCCTTGCCTCCTAATTGCGTTCCAGTGAGCCCTGGTCAGTGCTGATCGGTGGATGGGAATGTGTGTTCCCAAAGCTGATCAAAGAGCCTGCAAATGACTGATCATCAGCATCCACGAGAAGCCATTCATAGAGTGAAAGTAAAAAAACACACACACTCACTTCCTGTGTACTGCTCACAGTATACAGGATAAAGTTTGGGGACATCTAGTGGAGAAAAAGGTAAAATTCACATGCATTAACAAATAAATTTCCTTTAGTATAAACCCCTTCTACCCCCTCCTCCTCCCCCATAGTTGGCAAAATTAGGAAAGGGAAAGAAAAGGTGACTGTATTTAATAAAAAATACATAAGTTACGGTAGGGGCTCAACTTTTTTTTTTAATATGTATGTCATGAGGGTATATTACAGTTATTGTTACAAATAAGGGCTTGTAATTACCCGTCTCGCCTTGTGTATAATTCGATTCCAATATTTGACCCTCTTAAGCTGCAATTTTTATTGACTCAAGTATAAGTCTACCCAGCAAAGTTAATGGCTGCACTTGTGGACCAGGAGGGGTTAACCTTCTGGGCGTTACGGACGAGCTCAGCTCTTCCAGTAACGCCGCGGTGGATTGCTCCGGCCCTGGTGGGTCGATTTGCATAATTTTTTTTTATACACGCAGCTAGCACTGTGCTAGCTGCGTGTCTTACCAATCGCCGCCGCTCGCCGACGATCCACCACTACCCAACGCGAAAGTGCCCCCCCCCCCCCGCAGACCCCTTGGGCAGCCTGTCCAATCACGATAACGTAATTCCGTTCATCGCCATGGCGACGGGGGAAGCCCTAAAGGAAATCCCGTTCAGAGCTCAGCTCAGGATAACCGGCAAGGAGGTTAATTGTTGTGGCCGAGACTTAGACCTGTGGGTTTTTTTGGGGGGCTCAGTGTTCTCCCCAGGCTCTTTTAGCCGGGTGCTCCACCCGGCTAGATTTGGTGACCACCCGGCTGTCATCGGCTCACCTCCTCACATCCTCCTATGCTGTAAGCAGAGTTGCCCTGCATTTTCATCTCAACCCACCCGGCTACTTTTTCATGCCACCCAGCTGGAAAAAAATTCTGGGGAGAACACTGGGGCTTTTCCTTTATCAAGAAATTGTCACTTATACCACTGGATAAATTGCTGCAAATGGGAATGTATTACGCGCTGCGTAATACATTGGAGCTTTATAAAAACCACACGCAATATGGAAATGTCATCTGTAAAAAACCACACACAGCGTTATCTCCAAATATATCTCCATATATGGCAGCGTTATCTCCATAACGACACGTAATATGGCCGTGTTATCTCCAAATATATCTCCATATAGGGCAGCGTTATCTCCATAACGACACGTAATATGGCAGTGTTATCTCCAAATATGGCAGAATTATACGGTAAGGTTATCTCCAAATATATCTCCATATATGGCAGCGTTATCTCCAGAACTACCCGTAATATGGCAGTGTTATCTCCAAATATGGCAGAATTATACGGTAAGGTTATCTCCAAAACTACACGCAATATGGAAATGTCAACTGTTAAAACCACACACAGTGTTATCTCCAAATATATCTCCATATAGGGCAGCGTTATCTCCATAACTACACATAATATGGCAGCGTTATCTCCATAACTACACATAATATGGCAGTGTTATCTCCAAATATGGCAGAATTATATGGTAAGGTTATCTCCAAATATATCTCCATATATGGCAGCGTTATCTCCAGAACTAACCGTAATATGGCAGTGTTATCTCCAAATATGGCAGAATTATAAGGTAAGGTTATCTCCAAATATATCTCCATATATGGCAGCGTTATCTCCAGAACTACCCGTAATATGGCAGTGTTATCTCCAAATATGGCAGAATTATACGGTAAGGTTATCTCCAAATATATCTCCATATATGGCAGCGTTCTCTCCATAACTACACATAATATGGCAGTGTTATCTCCAAATATGGCAGAATTATACGGTAAGGTTATCTCCAAATATATCTCCATATATGGCAGCGTTATCTCCAGAACTACCCGTAATATGGCAGTGTTATCTCCAAATATGGCAGAATTATACGGTAAGGTTATCTCCAAATATATCTCCATATATGGCAGCGTTATCTCCAGAACTAACCGTAATATGGCAGTGTTATCTCCAAATATGGCAGAATTATATGGTAAGGTTATCTCCAAAACTACATGCAATATGGAAATGTCAACTGTTAAAACCACACACAGTGTTATCTCCAAATATATCTCCATATAGGGCAGCGTTATCTCCATAACTACACATAATATGGCAGTGTTATCTCCAAATATGGCAGAATTATATGGTAAGGTTATCTCCAAATATATCTCCATATATGGCAGCGTTATCTCCAGAACTACCTGTAATATGGCAGTTATCTCCAAATATGGCAGAATTATACGGTAAGGTTATCTCCAAATATATCTCCATATATGGCAGCGTTATCTCCATAACTACACGTAATATGGCAGTGTTATCTCCAAATATGGCAGAATTATACGGTGAGGTTATCTCCAAAACTACATGCAATATGGAAATGTCAACTGTTAAAACCACACACAGCGTTATCTCCAAAAGTTAATAGAAAAAAATGACACCTATTATAACAGCGTTAACTACAAAACGACACCTAATATGGGCAGCGTTATCTCCAAATATGGAAGAATTATATTGTAGCGTTATCTCCAAAACAACTCGCAAAATGGCAGCATTATCTCCAAATATGGCAGCTTTATTATCTCCACAACTACATGGAATATGGAAGCATTATCTCTAAAACTACAACTACACACATTACTCAGTGGGTTCGTAATTTATGTACAAGTCGACCCCTCGAGTGTTATCTCCAAAACTACACAATATGGCATTGTTATCTTCAAATATGGCAGCTTTATCTCCAAAACTACAAGGTAAGTATTTCACCCTAATAACCAATCCTTCCCCAATCTTTGAAAGGGGAGAGGAGTGACGCCTTTGGTATGTCATATCGAATGTGGCATAAGCCCTGTCTGGATGCCAACGGTATCGATAGTAGCCAATGACATCTGTTCTTTCTAGAATGGTTTGTTCGCTTAGCTCATTTTTACTCACGGTCATCACATTTGTCCCACCAGGAGCATCAGACTCCCAATGAATTGAAACAGGCCAATGAGAATCTTCTTTGGATTGAGGTAGGATTCCCATTGGTGTGTTGCAATCCAATGGCGAGCCTCAATGGTTCTGCTGGGATCTGTATACCATCACTTCTCCCATGCAGGGGACCCGAGTGGCGGCGGAGGAACGTGAATGTGACGGCGACAAGTATAGTAACATGCATAAAAGCGCATGTGGCAGAGGCGGGGCCCGATGCATAATCACCTCGGTAACAAGGCAGCACATGCATAGTACATTTACACGGTGGTGTCTGTAGATCGCCCCGAGGTCCCCTATCGGTGCTCCTGTAGGTAGGTCCATCGCCTCACTTCCTGTCTCCATACTGGATATCCTGCATGGTGCACACCAATGCCCCGCCCTCCTGATACCTGCCGCACAGTCCAGATTTCACAGCTGGATAACATGCTCATGTGATAAGATACCATATCTATACGGAGTCCATAATATCATTTATGATGGCGTGTGACTGCAGTGAACCTGTATCAAGGTGCCATGTGACAATGAGATAATCTATCAGCACGAGGTCATCATAGCACAGAGAGATAGATAGACTGGGAATGGGATCTATGGAAAACAGTAGTGTTGCAGCTACAGAGGCATGCGTCCCCCCCCCACTCCCCCCAGATATAATGACTGTAGGGTGCTAAACCTGCACAGGACCTTAATGTGAGAGCTGTAAACAGGCTGAAGAGAACATTCTGTTAATGATTGCCATCTATGTATAGCGGTGAACATTACTGACACAACACCAGTAAAGAGCTAATACAGCAACTGGAGGAGGGCCCAGGGCCAGCCGCAGCCTCTGTGCACTACCCTCTACTGCTAGAGCTGCTAGAAGAGGCACATATATCCTCCTCACCCAATAGCAGCACTGTACTGGGGGACGCAGGCCACTACCCTCCTCGCACAATATCAGCACAGTACTGGGGACGCAGGCCACAACCCTCCTCACACAATATCAGCACTGTACTGGGGGTCGCAGGCCACAACCCTCCTCGCACAATATCAGCACAGTACTGGGGACGCAGGCCACAACCCTCCTCGCACAATATCAGCACAGTACTGGGGGTCGCAGGCCACAACCCTCCTCACACAATATCTGCACAGTACTGGGGGACGCAGGCCACAACCCTCCTCACACAATATCAGCACTGTACTGGGGGTCGCAGGCCACAACCCTCCTCGCACAATATCTGCACAGTACTGGGGGACGCAGGCCACAACCCTCCTCGCACAATATCAGCACAGTACTGGGGACGCAGGCCTCCTCGCACAATATCAGCACTGTACTGGGGGTCGCAGGCCACAACCCTCCTCGCACAATATCAGCACTGTACTGGGGACGCAGGCCACAACCCTCCTCGCACAATATCAGCACTGTACTGGGGACGCAGGCCACAACCCTCCTCGCACAATATCAGCACTGTACTGGGGGACGCAGGCCACAACCCTCCTCGCACAATATCAGCACTGTACTGGGGACGCAGGCCACAACCCTCCTCGCACAATATCAGCACTGTACTGGGGGTCGCAGGCCACAACCCTCCTCGCACAATATCAGCACTGTACTGGGGACGCAGGCCACAACCCTCCTCGCACAATATCAGCACAGTACTGGGGACGCAGGCCACAACCCTCCTCGCACAATATCAGCACTGTACTGGGGACGCAGGCCTCCTCGCACAATATCAGCACTGTACTGGGGGACGCAGGCCACAACCCTCCTCGCACAATATCAGCACTGTACTGGGGACGCAGGCCACAACCCTCCTCGCACAATATCAGCACTGTACTGGGGGTCGCAGGCCACAACCCTCCTCGCACAATATCAGCACTGTACTGGGGACACAGGCCACAACCCACCTCGCCCAATATCAGCACTGTACTGGGGGTCGCAGGCCACAACCCTCCTCGCACAATATCAGCACTGTACTGGGGGTCGCAGGCCACAACCCTCCTCGCACAATATCAGCACTGTACTGGGGACACAGGCCACAACCCACCTCGCCCAATATCAGCACTGTACTGGGGGTCGCAGGCCACAACCCTCCTCGCACAATATCAGCACTGTACTGGGGACGCAGGCCACAACCCTCCTCGCACAATATCAGCACTGTACTGGGGGACGCAGGCCACAACCCTCCTCGCTGTAAACAGGCTGAAGAGAACATTCTGTTAATGATTGCCATCTATGTATAGCGGTGAACATTACTGACACAACACCAGTAAAGAGCTAATACAGCAACTGGAGGAGGGCCCAGGGCCAGCCGCAGCCTCTGTGCACTACCCTCTACTGCTAGAGCTGCTAGAAGAGGCACATATATCCTCCTCACCCAATAGCAGCACTGTACTGGGGGACGCAGGCCACGACCCTCCTCGCACAATATCAGCACAGTACTGGGGACGCAGGCCACAACCCTCCTCGCACAATATCAGCACAGTACTGGGGACGCAGGCCTCCTCGCACAATATCAGCACTGTACTGGGGGTCGCAGGCCACAACCCTCCTCGCACAATATCAGCACTGTACTGGGGACGCAGGCCACAACCCTCCTCGCACAATATCAGCACTGTACTGGGGACGCAGGCCACAACCCTCCTCGCACAATATCAGCACTGTACTGGGGGACGCAGGCCACAACCCTCCTCGCACAATATCAGCACTGTACTGGGGACGCAGGCCACAACCCTCCTCGCACAATATCAGCACTGTACTGGGGACGCAGGCCACAACCCTCCTCGCACAATATCAGCACTGTACTGGGGGACGCAGGCCACAACCCTCCTCGCACAATATCAGCACTGTACTGGGGACGCAGGCCACAACCCTCCTCGCACAATATCAGCACTGTACTGGGGGTCGCAGGCCACAACCCTCCTCGCACAATATCAGCACTGTACTGGGGACGCAGGCCACAACCCTCCTCGCACAATATCAGCACAGTACTGGGGACGCAGGCCACAACCCTCCTCGCACAATATCAGCACTGTACTGGGGACGCAGGCCACAACCCTCCTCGCACAATATCAGCACTGTACTGGGGACGCAGGCCTCCTCGCACAATATCAGCACTGTACTGGGGGACGCAGGCCACAACCCTCCTCGCACAATATCAGCACTGTACTGGGGACGCAGGCCACAACCCTCCTCGCACAATATCAGCACTGTACTGGGGGTCGCAGGCCACAACCCTCCTCGCACAATATCAGCACTGTACTGGGGACACAGGCCACAACCCACCTCGCCCAATATCAGCACTGTACTGGGGGTCGCAGGCCACAACCCTCCTCGCACAATATCAGCACTGTACTGGGGGTCGCAGGCCACAACCCTCCTCGCACAATATCAGCACTGTACTGGGGACACAGGCCACAACCCACCTCGCCCAATATCAGCACTGTACTGGGGGTCGCAGGCCACAACCCTCCTCGCACAATATCAGCACTGTACTGGGGACGCAGGCCACAACCCTCCTCGCACAATATCAGCACTGTACTGGGGGACGCAGGCCACAACCCTCCTCGCACAATATCAGCACTGTACTGGGGGTCGCAGGCCACAACCCTCCTCGCACAATATCAGCACTGTACTGGGGGACGCAGGCCACAACCCTCCTCGCACAATATCAGCACAGTACTGGGTACACAGGCCACAACCCTCCTCGCACAATATCAGCACTGTACTGGGGGTCGCAGGCCACAACCCTCCACGCACAATATCAGCACTGTACTGGGGGACGCAGGTCACAACCCTCCTCGCACAATATCAGCACTGTACTGGGGGACGCAGGCCACAACCCTCCTCGCACAATATCAGCACTGTACTGGGGACGCAGGCCACAACCCTCCTCGCACAATATCAGCACTGTACTGGGGGTCGCAGGCCACAACCCTCCTCGCACAATAGCAGCACAGTACTGGGGGACGCAGGCCACAACCCTCCTCGCACAATATCAGCACTGTACTGGGGGATGCAGGCCACAACCCTCCTCGCACAATAGCAGCACAGTACTGGGGGACGCAGGCCACAACCCTCCTCGCACAATATCAGCACTGTACTGGGGGACGCAGGCCACAACCCTCCTCGTACAATATCAGCACTGTACTGGGTACATAGGCCACAACCCTCCTCGCACAATATCAGCACTGTACTGGGGACGCAGGCCACAACCCTCCTCGCACAATATCAGCACTGTACTGGGGGTCGCAGGCCACAACCCTCCTCGCACAATATCAGCACTGTACTGGGGGTCGCAGGCCACAACCCTCCTCGCACAATATCAGCACTGTACTGGGGGACGCAGGCCACAACCCTCCTCACGCAAAATCAGCACTGTACTGAGGGATGCAGGCCACAACCCTCCTCGCACAATAGCAGCACAGTACTGGGGGACGCAGGCCACAACCCTCCTCGCACAATAGCAGCACAGTACTGGGGACGCAGGCCACAACCCTCCTCGCACAATAGCAGCACAGTACTGGGGGACGCAGGCCACAACCCTCCTCGCACAATAGCAGCACAGTACTGGAGATGCAGGCCACAACCCTCCTCGCACAATAGCAGCACAGTACCGGGGGACGCAGGCCACAACCCTCCTCGCACAATAGCAGCACAGTACTGGGGACGCAGGCCACAACCCTCCTCGCACAATATCAGCACTGTACTGGGGGACACAGGCCACAACCCTCCTCGCACAATATCAGCACTGTACTGGGGACGCAGGCCACAACCCTCCTCGCACAATATCAGCACTGTACTAGGGACGCAGGCCACAACCCTCCTCGCACAATATCAGCACTGTACTGGGGACGCAGGCCACAACCCTCCTCGCACAATAGCAGCACAGTACTGGGGGATGCAGGCCACAACCCTCCTCGCACAATTTCAGCACTGTACTGGGGACGCAGGCCACAACCCTCCTCGCACAATATCAGCACTGTACTGGTGACGCAGGCCACAACCCTCCTCGCACAATATCAGCACTGTACTGGGGACGCAGGCCACAACCCTCCTCGCACAATATCAGCACTGTACTGGGGGTCGCAGGCCACAACCCTCCTCGCACAATATCAGCACTGTACTGGGGTCGCAGGCCACAACCCTCCTCGCAAAATATCAGCACAGTACTGGGGGACGCAGGCCACAACCCTCCTCGCACAATATCAGCACTGTACTGGGGACGCAGGCCACAACCCTCCTCGCACAATATCAGCACAGTACTGGGGGACGCAGGCCACAACCCTCCTCGCACAATATCAGCGCTGTACTGGGGACGCAGGCCACAACCCTCCTCGCACAATATCAGCACAGTACTGGGGGACGCAGGCCACAACCCTCCTCGCACAATATCAGCACTGTACTGGGGGACGCAGGCCACAACCCACCTCGCACAATATCAGCACAGTACTGGGGGACGCAGGCCACAACCCTCCTCGCACAATATCAGCACTGTACTGGGGGACGCAGGCCACAACCCTCCTCGCACAATATCAGCACTGTACTGGGGGACGCAGGCCACAACCCTCATCGCACAATATCAGCACTGTACTGGGGACGCAGGCCACAACCCTCCTCACACAATATCAGCACTGTACTGGGGGATGCAGGACACAACCCTCCTCGCACAATATCAGCACTGTACTGGGGGTTGCAGGCCACAACCCTCCTCGCACAATATCAGCACTGTACTGGGGGACACAGGCCACAACCCTCCTCGCACAATATCAGCACTGTACTGGAGACGCAGGCCACAACCCTCCTCGCACAATATCAGCACTGTACTGGGGACGCAGGCCACAACCCTCCTCGCACAATATCAGCACTGTACTGGGGGACGCAGGCCACAACCCTCCTCGCACATTATCAGCACTGTACTGGGGGACGCAGGCCACAACCCTCCTCGCACAATATCAGCACTGTACTGGGGGACGCAGGCCACAACCCTCCTCGCACAATATCAGCACTGTACTGGGGTCGCAGGCCACAACCCTCCTCGCACAATATCAGCACAGTACTGGGGTCGCAGGCCACAACCCTCCTCACACAATATCAGCACTGTACTGGGGGACGCAGGCCACAACCCTCCTCGCACAATATCAGCACTGTACTGGGGGACGCAGGCCACAACCCTCCTCGCACAATATCAGCACTGTACTGGGGGACGCAGGCCACAACCCTCCTCGCACAATATCAGCACTGTACTGGGGGTCGCAGGCCACAACCCTCCTCGCACAATATCAGCACTGTACTGGGGGTCGCAGGCCACAACCCTCCTCACACAATATCAGCACTGTACTGGGGATGCAGGCCACAACCCTCCTCGCACAATAGCAGCACTGTACTGGGGGACGCAGGCCACAACCCTCCTCGCACAATATCAGCACTGTACTGGGGTCGCAGGCCACAACCCTCCTCGCACAATATCAGCACAGTACTGGGGTCGCAGGCCACAACCCTCCTCGCACAATATCAGCACTGTACTGGGGGATGCAGGCCACAACCCTCCTCGCACAATATCAGCACTGTACTGGGGTCGCAGGCCACAACCCTCCTCGCACAATATCAGCACAGTACTGTGGTCACAGGCCACAACCCTCCTCGCACAATATCAGCACTGTACTGGGGGACGCAGGCCACAACCCTCCTCGCACAATATCAGCACTATACTGGGGGACGCAGGCCACAACCCTCCTCGCACAATATCAGCACTGTACTGGGGGACGCAGGCCACAACCCTCCTCGCACAATATCAGCACTGTACTGGGGTCGCAGGCCACAACCCTCCTCGCACAATATCAGCACAGTACTGGGGACGCAGGCCACAACCCTCCTCGCACAATATCAGCACAGTACTGGGGGACGCAGGCCACAACCTCCCTCGCACAATAGCAGCACAGTACTGGGGGACGCAGGCCACAACCCTCCTCGCACAATAGCAGCACTGTACTGGGGACACAGGCCACAACCCTCCTCGCACAATATCAGCACTGTACTGGGGACGCAGGCCACAACCCTCCTCGCACAATATCAGCACAGTACCGGGGGACGCAGGCCACAACCCTCCTCGCAAAATATCAGCACTGTACTGGGGGACGCAGGCCACAACCCTCCTCGCACAATATCAGCACTGTACTGGGGACGCAAGCCACAACCCTCCTCGCACAATATCAGCACTAAACTGGGGACGCAGGCCACAACCCTCCTCGCACAATATCAGCACTGTACTGGGGGTCGCAGGCCACAACCCTCCTCGCACAATATCAGCACTGTACTGGGGGACGCAGGCCACAACCCTCCTCGCACAATATCAGCACTGTATTGGGGGTCGCAGGCCACAACCCTCCTCGCACAATATCCGCACTGTACTGGGGGACGCAGGCCACTACACTCCTCGCACAATATCAGCACTGTACTGGGGGTCGCAGGCCACAACCCTCCTCGCACAATATCAGCACTGTACTGGGGGACGCAGGCCACAACCCTCCTCGCACAATATCAGCACTGTACGGGGGGATGCAGGCCACAACCCTCCTCACACAATGGCAGCACTGTACTGGGGACGCAGGCCACAACCCTCTTCGCACAATATCAGCACTGTGCTGGGGGATGCAGGCCACAACCCTCCTCACACAATATCAGCACTGTACTGGCGGACGCAGGCCACGAACCTCCTCGCACAATAGCAGCACAGTACTGGGGGACGCAGGCCACAACCCTCCTCGCACAATAGCAGCACTGTACTGGGGGACGCAGGCCTCCTCGCACAATATCAGCACTGTACTGGGGACGCAGGCCACAACCCTCCTCGCACAATATCAGCACAGTACTGGGGGACGCAGGCCACAACCCTCCTCGCACAATATCAGCACTGTACAGGGGTCGCAGGCCACAACCCTCCTCGCACAATATCAGCACAGTACTGGGGGACGCAGGCCACAACCCTCCTCGCACAATATCAGCACTGTACTGGGGACGCAGGCCACGAACCTCCTCGCACAATAGCAGCACAGTACTGGGGGTGGCAGGCCACAACCCTCCTCGCACAATATCAGCACTGTACTGGGGGTCGCAGGCCACAACCCTCCACGCACAATATCAGCACTGTACTGGGGGATGCAGGACACAACCCTCCTCGCATAATATCAGCACAGTACTGGGGACGCAGTACACAACCCTCCTCGCACAATATCAGCACTGTACTGGGGGACGCAGGCCACAACCCTCCTTGCACAATATCAGCACAGTACTGGGGGTCGCAGGCCACAACCCTCCTCGCACAATATCAGCACTGTACTGGGGGTCGCAGGCCACAACCCTCCTCGCACAATATCAGCACAGTACTGGGGGATGCAGGACACAACCCTCCTCGCACAATATCAGCACAGTACTGTGGACGCAGCCCACAACCCTCCTCGCACAATATCAGCACTGTACTGGGGGTCGCAGGCCACAACCCTCCTCGCACAATATCAGCACTGTACTGGGGGTCGCAGGCCACTACCCTCCTCGCACAATATCAGCACTGTACTGGGGACGCAGGCCACCACCCTCCTCGCACAATATCAGCACTGTACTGGGGGACGCAGGCCACAACCCTCCTCGCACAATATCAGCACTGTACTGGGGACGCAGGCCACAACCCTTCTCGCACAATATCAGCACTGTACTGGGGACGCAGGCCACAACCCTCCTCGCACAATAGCAGCACTGTACTGGGGGTCGCAGGCCACAACCCTCCTCGCACAATATCAGCACTGTACTGGGGGATGCAGGCCACAACCCTCCTCGCACAATATCAGCACTGTACTGGGGGTCGCAGGCCACAACCCTCCTCGCACAATATCAGCACTGTACTGGGGGTCGCAGGCCACAACCCTCCTCGCACAATATCAGCACTGTACTGGGGACGCAGGCCACAACCCTCCTCGCACAATATCAGCACTGTACTTGGGGATGCAGGCCACAACCCTCCTCGCACAATAGCAGCACTGTACTGGGGACGCAGGCCACAACCCTCCTCGCACAATATCAGCACTGTACTGGAGACGCAGGCCACAACCCTCCTCGCACAATATCAGCACTGTACTGGGGACGCAGGCCACAACCCTCCTCGCACAATATCAGCACATTACTGGGGACGCAGGCAACAACCCTCCTCGCACAATATCAGCACAGTACTGGGGGACGCAGGCCACAACCCTCCTCGCACAATATCAGCACTGTACTGGGGGTCGCAGGCCACAACCCTCCACGCACAATATCAGCACTGTACTGGGATCGCAGGCCACAACCCTCCTCGCACAATATCAGCACAGTACTGGGGGACGCAGGCCACAACCCTCCTCGCACAATATCAGCACAGTACTGGGGGACGCAGGCCACAACCCTCCTCGCACAATATCAGCACTGTACAGGGGTTGCAGCCCACAACCCTCCTCGCACAATATCAGCACTGTACTGGGGGATGCAGGCCACAACCCTCCTCGCACAATATCAGCACTGTACTGGGGGATGCAGGCCACAACCCTCCTCGCACAATATCAGCACAGTACTGGGGGTCGCAGGCCACAACCCTCCTCGCACAATATCAGCACTGTACTGGGGGTCGCAGGCCACAACCCTCCTCGCACAATATCAGCACTGTACTGGGGACGCAGGCCACAACCCTCCTCGCACAATATCAGCACTGTACTTGGGGATGCAGGCCACAACCCTCCTCGCACAATAGCAGCACTGTACTGGGGACGCAGGCCACAACCCTCCTCGCACAATATCAGCACTGTACTGGAGACGCAGGCCACAACCCTCCTCGCACAATATCAGCACTGTACTGGGGATGCAGGCCACAACCCTCCTCGCACAATATCAGCACAGTACTGGGGACGCAGGCCACAACCCTCCTCGCACAATATCAGCACAGTACTGGGGGACGCAGGCCACAACCCTCCTCACACAATATCAGCACTGTACTGGGATCGCAGGCCACAACCCTCCTCGCACAATATCAGCACAGTACTGGGGGACGCAGGCCACAACCCTCCTCGCACAATATCAGCACTGTACAGGGGTTGCAGCCCACAACCCTCCTCGCACAATATCAGCACTGTACTGGGGGATGCAGGCCACAACCCTCCTCGCACAATATCAGCACTGTACTGGGGGATGCAGGCCACAACCCTCCTCGCACAATATCAGCACAGTACTGGGGGTCGCAGGCCACAACCCTCCTCGCACAATATCAGCACTGTACTGGGGGTCGCAGGCCACAACCCTCCTCGCACAATATCAGCACTGTACTGGGGACGCAGGCCACAACCCTCCTCGCACAATATCAGCACTGTACTTGGGGATGCAGGCCACAACCCTCCTCGCACAATAGCAGCACTGTACTGGGGACGCAGGCCACAACCCTCCTCGCACAATATCAGCACTGTACTGGAGACGCAGGCCACAACCCTCCTCGCACAATATCAGCACTGTACTGGGGATGCAGGCCACAACCCTCCTCGCACAATATCAGCACAGTACTGGGGACGCAGGCCACAACCCTCCTCGCACAATATCAGCACAGTACTGGGGGACGCAGGCCACAACCCTCCTCACACAATATCAGCACTGTACTGGGGGACGCAGGCCACAACCCTCCTCGCACAATATCAGCACAGTACTCGGGACGCAGGCCACAACCCTCCTCGCACAATATCAGCACAGTACTGGGGGACGCAGGCCACAACCCTCCTCGCACAATATCAGCACTGTACTGGGGACGCAGGCCACAACCCTCCTCGCACAATATCAGCACTGTACTGGGGTCGCAGGCCACAACCCTCCTCGCACAATATCAGCACTGTACTGGGGGACGCAGGCCACAACCCTCCTCGCACAATATCAGCACTGTACTGGGGACGCAGGCCACAACCCTCCTCGCACAATATCAGCACAGTACTGGGGGTCGCAGGCCACAACCCTCCTCGCACAATATCAGCACTGTACTGGGGACGCAGGCCACAACCCTCCTCGCACAATATCAGCACTGTACTGGGGACGCAGGCCACAACCCTCCTCGCACAATATCAGCACTGTACTTGGGGATGCAGGCCACAGCCCTCCTCGCACAATAGCAGCACTGTACTGGGGACGCAGGCCACAACCCTCCTCGCACAATATAAGCACTATACTGGAGACGCAGGCCACAACCCTCCTCGCACAATATCAGCACTGTACTGGGGACGCAGGCCACAACCCTCCTCGCACAATATCTGCACAGTACTGGGGGTCGCAGGCCACAACCCTCCTCGCACAATATCAGCACTGTACTGGGGGACGCAGGCCACAACCCTCCTCGCACAATATCAGCACTGTACTGGGGACGCAGGCCACAACCCTCCTCGCACAATATCAGCACTGTACTGGGGACGCAGGCCACAACCCTCCTCGCACAATATCAGCACTGTACTGGGGGTCGCAGGCCACAACCCTCCTCGCACAATATCAGCACTGTACTGGGGGACGCAGGCCACAACCCTCCTCGCACAATATCAGCACTGTACTGGGGGTCGCAGGCCACAACCCTCCTCGCACAATATCAGCACTGTACTGGGGGACGCAGGCCACTACCCTCCTCGCACAATATCAGCACTGTACTAGGGGTCGCAGGCCACAACCCTCCTCGCACAATATCAGCACTGTACTGGGGGATGCAGGCCACAACCCTCCTCACACAATAGCAGCACTGTACTGGGGACGCAGCACACAACCCTCCTCGCACAATATCAGCACTGTACTGGGGACGCAGGCCACAACCCTCCTCGCACAATATCAGCACTGTACTGGGGGATGCAGGCCACAACCCTCCTCGCACAATAGCAGCACTGTACTGGGGGTCGCAGGCCACAACCCTCCTCGCACAATATCAGCACTGTACTGGGGGATGAAGGCCACAACCCTCCTCGCACAATATCAGCACTGTACTGGGGACGCAGGCCACAACCCTCCTCGCACAATATCAGCACTGTACTGGGGATGCAGGCCACAACCCTCCTCGCACAATAGCAGCACAGTACTGGGGGACGCAGGCCACAACCCTCCTCGCACAATATCAGCACTGTACTGGGGGTCGCAGGCCACTACCCTCCTCGCACAATATCAGCACTGTACTGGGGGTCGCAGGCAACAACCCTCCTCGCACAATATCAGCACTGTACTGGGGGATGCAGGCCACAACCCTCCTCGCACAATATCAGCACTGTACTGGGGACGCAGGCCACAACCCTCCTCGCACAATATCAACACAGTACTGGGGGTCGCAGGCCACAACCCTCCTCGCACAATATCAGCACTGTACTGGGGGTCGCAGGCCACTACCCTCCTCGCACAATATCAGCACTGTAATGGGGGTCGCAGGCAACAACCCTCCTCGCACAATATCAGCACTGTACTGGAGACGCAGGCCACAACCCTCCTCGCACAATATCAGCACTGTACTGGGGACGCAGGCCACAACCCTCCTCGCACAATATCAACACAGTACTGGGGGTCGCAGGCCACAACCCTCCTCGCACAATATCAGCACTGTACTGGGGGACGCAGGCCACAACCCTCCTCGCACAATATCAGCACTGTACTGGGGACGCAGGCCACAACCCTCCTCGCACAATATCAGCACTGTACTGGGGACGCAGGCCACAACCCTCCTCGCACAATATCAGCACTGTACTGGGGGTCGCAGGCCACAACCCTCCTCGCACAATATCAGCACTGTACTGGGGGACGCAGGCCACAACCCTCCTCGCACAATATCAGCACTGTACTGGGGGTCGCAGGCCACAACCCTCCTCGCACAATATCAGCACTGTACTGGGGGTCGCAGGCCACAACCCTGCTCACACAATATCAGCACTGTACTGGGGGATGCAGGCCACAACCCTCCTCACACAATAGCAGCACTGTACTGGGGACGCAGGCCACAACCCTCCTCGCACAATATCAGCACTGTACTTGGGGATGCAGGCCACAACCCTCCTCGCACAATAGCAGCACTGTACTGGGGGACGCAGGCCACAACCCTCCTCGCACAATATCAGCACTGTACTGGGGGATGCAGGCCACAACCCTCCTCGCACAATATCAGCACTGTACTGGGGACGCAGGCCACAACCCTCCTCGCACAATATCAGCACTGTACTGGGGATGCAGACCACAACCCTGCTCGCACAATAGCAGCACAGTACTGGGGGACGCAGGCCACAACCCTCCTCGCACAATATCAGCACTGTACTGGGGGTCGCAGGCCACTACCCTCCTCGCACAATATCAGCACTGTACTGGGGGTCGCAGGCAACAACCCTCCTCGCACAATATCAGCACTGTACTGGGGGATGCAGGCCACAACCCTCCTTACACAATAGCAGCACTGTACTGGGGATGCAGGCCACAACCCTCCTCGCACAATATCAGCACTGTACTGGGGGATGCAGGCCACAACCCTCCTCGCACAATAGCAGCACTGTACTGGGGGTCGCAGGCCACAACCCTCCACGCACAATATCAGCACTGTACTGGGATCGCAGGCCACAACCCTCCTCGCACAATATCAGCACTGTACTGGGGGACGCAGGCCACAACCCTCCTCGCACAATATCAGCACTGTACTGGAGACGCAGGCCACAACCCTCCCCGCACAATATCAGCACTGTACTGGGGACGCAGGCCACAACCCTCCTCGCACAATATCAGCAAAGTACTGGGGGTCGCAGGCCACAACCCTCCTCGCACAATATCAGCACTGTACTGGGGACGCAGGCCACGAACCTCTTCGCACAATAGCAGCAAAGTACTGGGGGTCGCAGGCCACAACCCTCCTCGCACAATATCAGCACTGTACTGGGGACGCAGGCCACAACCCTCCTCGCACAATATCAGCACTGTACTGGGGGTCGCAGGCCACAACCCTCCTCGCACAATATCAGCACTGTACTGGGGGTCGCAGGCCACAACCCTGCTCACACAATATCAGCACTGTACTGGGGGATGCAGGCCACAACCCTCCTCACACAATAGCAGCACTGTACTGGGGACGCAGGCCACAACCCTCCTCGCACAATATCAGCACTGTACTTGGGGATGCAGGCCACAACCCTCCTCGCACAATAGCAGCACTGTACTGGGGGACGCAGGCCACAACCCTCCTCGCACAATATCAGCACTGTACTGGGGGATGCAGGCCACAACCCTCCTCGCACAATATCAGCACTGTACTGGGGACGCAGGCCACAACCCTCCTCGCACAATATCAGCACTGTACTGGGGATGCAGACCACAACCCTGCTCGCACAATAGCAGCACAGTACTGGGGGACGCAGGCCACAACCCTCCTCGCACTATATCAGCACTGTACTGGGGGTCGCAGGCCACTACCCTCCTCGCACAATATCAGCACTGTACTGGGGGTCGCAGGCAACAACCCTCCTCGCACAATATCAGCACTGTACTGGGGGATGCAGGCCACAACCCTCCTTACACAATAGCAGCACTGTACTGGGGATGCAGGCCACAACCCTCCTCGCACAATATCAGCACTGTACTGGGGGATGCAGGCCACAACCCTCCTCGCACAATAGCAGCACTGTACTGGGGGTTGCAGGCCACAACCCTCCACGCACAATATCAGCACTGTACTGGGATCGCAGGCCACAACCCTCCTCGCACAATATCAGCACTGTACTGGGGGACGCAGGCCACAACCCTCCTCGCACAATATCAGCACTGTACTGGAGACGCAGGCCACAACCCTCCCCGCACAATATCAGCACTGTACTGGGGACGCAGGCCACAACCCTCCTCGCACAATATCAGCAAAGTACTGGGGTCGCAGGCCACAACCCTCCTCGCACAATATCAGCACTGTACTGGGGACGCAGGCCACGAACCTCTTCGCACAATAGCAGCAAAGTACTGGGGGTTGCAGGCCACAACCCTCCTCGCACAATATCAGCACTGTACTGGGGACGCAGGCCACAACCCTCCTCGCACAATATCAGCACTGTACTGGGGGTCGCAGGCCACGAACCTCTTCGCACAATAGCAGCAAAGTACTGGGGGTCGCAGGCCACAACCCTCCTCGCACAATATCAGCACTGTACTGGGGACGCAGGCCACAACCCTCCTCGCACAATAGCAGCACAGTACTGGGGGATGCAGGCCACAACCCTCCTCGCACAATATCACTGTACTGGGGACGCAGGCCACAATCCTCCTCGCACAATATCAGCACTGTACTGGGGGTCACAGGCCACGACCCTACTCGCACAATAGCAGCACAGTACTGGGGGTCGCAGGCCACAACCTTCCTCGCACAATATCAGCACTCTACTGGGGGACGCAGGCCACGACCCTCCTCGCACGATATCAGTACTGTACTGGGGGATGCAGGCCACAACCCTCCTCGCACAATATCAGCACTGTACTGGGGGACGCAGGCCACAACCCTCCTCGCACGATATCAGTACTGTACTGGGGGATGCAGGCCACAACCCTCCTCGCACAATATCAGCACTGTACTGGGGGACGCAGGCCACAACCCTCCTCGCACGATATCAGTACTGTACTGGGGGATGCAGGCCACAACCCTCCTCGCACAATATCAGTACTGTACTGGGGGTCGCAGGCCACAACCCTCCTCGCACAATATCAGCACAGTACAGGGGGTACACAGGCCACAACCCTCCTCGCACAATATCAGCACTGTACTGGGGGATGCAGGCCACAACCCTCCTCGCACAATAGCAGCACAGTACTGGGGGTCGCAGGCCACAACCCTCCTCGCACAATATCAGCACTGTACTGGGGGACGCAAGCCACGACCCTCCTCGCACAATAGCAGCACTGTACTGGGGGACGCAGGCCACAACCCTCCTCGCACAATAGCAGCACTGTACTGGGGGTCGCAGGCCACAACCCTCCTCGCACAATATCAGCACTGTACTGGGGGATGCAGGCCACAACCCTCCTCGCACAATATCAGCACTGTACTGGGGGACGCAGGCCACAACCCTCCTCGCACAATATCAGCACTGTACTGGGGACGCAGGCCACAACCCTCCTCGCACAATATCAGCACTGTACTGGGGGACGCAGGCCACAACCCTCCTCGCACAATATCAGCACTGTACTGGGGGATGCAGGCCACAACCCTCCTCGCACAATAGCAGCACTGTACTGGGGGACGCAGGCCACAACCCTCCTCGCACAATATCAGCACTGTACTGGGGGATGCAGGCCACAACCCTCCTCGCACAATAGCAGCACTGTACTGGGGGACGCAGGCCACAACCCTCCTCGCACAATATCAGCACTGTACTGGGGGATTCAGGCCACAACCCTCCTCGCACAATAGCAGCACAGTACTGGGGGACGCAGGCCACAACCCTCCTCGCACAATAGCAGCACAGTACTGGGGGACGCAGGCCACAACCCTCCTCGCACAATATCAGCATTGTACTGGGGGTCGCAGGCCACTACCCTCCTCGCACAATATCAGCACTGTACTGGGGGACGCAGGCCACAAACCTCCTCGCACAATATCAGCACTGTACTGGGGACGTAGGCCACAACCCTCCTCGCACAATATCAGCACTGTACTGGAGACGCAGGCCACAACCCTCCTCGCACAATATCAGCACTGTACTGGGGACGCAGGCCACAACCCTCCTCGCACAATATCAGCACTGTACTGGGGACGCAGGCCACAACCCTCCTCGCACAATATCAGCACTGTACTGGGGACGCAGGCCACAACCCTCCTTGCACAATATCAGCACTGTACTGGGGGACGCAGGCCACAACCCTCCTCGCACAATATCAGCACTGTACTGGGGACGCAGGCCACAACCCTCCTCGCACAATATCAGCACTGTACTGGGGGACGCAGGCCACAACCCTCCACGCACAATATCAGCACTGTACTGGGGGTCGCAGGCCACAACCCTCCTCGCACAATAGCAGCACAGTACTGGGGGACGCAGGCCACAACCCTCCTCGCACAATATCAGCACTGTACTGGGGGACGCAGGCCACAACCCTCCTCGCACAATATCAGCACTGTACTGGGGGACGCAGGCCACAACCCTCCTCGCACAATATCAGCACTGTACTGGGGGTCGCAGGCCACAACCCTCCTCGCACAATATCAGCACTGTACTGGGGACTCAGGCCACAACCCTCCTCGCACAATAGCAGCACAGTACTGGGGGTCGCAGGCCACAACCCTCCTCGCACAATATCAGCACTGTACTGGGGGACGCAGGCCACAACCCTCCTCGCACAATAGCAGCACTGTACTGGGGGACGCAGGCCACAACCCTCCTCGCACAATATCAGCACTGTACTGGGGGACGCAGGCCACAACCCTCCACGCACAATATCAGCACTGTACTGGGGGTCGCAGGCCACAACCCTCCTCGCACAATAGCAGCACAGTACTGGGGGACGCAGGCCACAACCCTCCTCGCACAATATCAGCACTGTACTGGGGGACGCAGGCCACAACCCTCCTCGCACAATATCAGCACTGTACTGGGGGACGCAGGCCACAACCCTCCTCGCACAATATCAGCACTGTACTGGGGGTCGCAGGCCACAACCCTCCTCGCACAATATCAGCACTGTACTGGGGACTCAGGCCACAACCCTCCTCGCACAATAGCAGCACAGTACTGGGGGTCGCAGGCCACAACCCTCCTCGCACAATATCTGCACTGTACTGGGGGACGCAGGCCACAACCCTCCTCGCACAATAGCAGCACTGTACTGGGGGACGCAGGCCACAACCCTCCTCGCACAATAGCAGCACTGTACTGGGGACGCAGGCCACAACCCTCCTCGCACAATATCAGCACTGTACTGGGGGACGCAGGCCACAACCCTCCTCACACAATAGCAGCACTGTACTGGGGACGCAGGCCACAACCCTCCTCGCACAATAGCAGCACTGTACTGGGGGACGCAGGCCACAACCCTCCTCGCACAATAGCAGCACTGTACTGGGGACTCAGGCCACAACCCTCCTCGCACAATATCAGCACTGTACTGGGGGACGCAGGCCACAACCCTCCTCACACAATATCAGCACTGTACTGGGGGACGCAGGCCACAACCCTCCTCGCACAATAGCAGCACAGTACTGGGGGTCGCAGGCCACAACCCTCCTCGCACAATATCAGCACTGTACTGGGGGACGCAGGCCACAACCCTCCTCGCACAATAGCAGCACTGTACTGGGGGACGCAGGCCACAACCCTCCTCGCACAATAGCAGCACTGTACTGGGGACGCAGGCCACAACCCTCCTCGCACAATAGCAGCACTGTACTGGGGACGCAGGCCACAACCCTCCTCGCACAATATCAGCACTGTACTGGGGACGCAGGCCACAACCCTCCTCGCACAATAGCAGCACTGTACTGGGGGACGCAGGCCACAACCCTCCTCGCACAATAGCAGCACTGTACTGGGGACGCAGGCCACAACCCTCCTCGCACAATAGCAGCACTGTACTGGGGACGCAGGCCACAACCCTCCTCGCACAATATCAGCACAGTACTGGGGGTCGCAGGCCACAACCCTCCTCGCACAATATCAGCACTGTACTGGGGGACGCAGGCCACAACCCTCCTCGCACAATAGCAGCACTGTACTGGGGGACGCAGGCCACAACCCTCCTCGCACAATAGCAGCACTGTACTGGGGACGCAGGCCACAACCCTCCTCGCACAATAGCAGCACTGTACTGGGGACGCAGGCCACAACCCTCCTCGCACAATATCAGCACTGTACTGGGGACGCAGGCCACAACCCTCCTCACACAATATCAGCACTGTACTGAGGGACGCAGGCCACAACCCTCCTCGCACAATAGCAGCACAGTACTGGGGGACGCAGGCCACAACCCTCCTCGCACAAAGCAGCACAGTACTGGGGGTTGCAGGCCACAACCCTCCTCGCACAATAGCAGCACTGTACTGGGGGTCGCAGGCCACAACCCTCCTCGCACAAAGCAGCACAGTACTGGGGGTTGCAGGCCACAACCCTCCTCGCACAATATCAGCACTGTACTGGGATCGCAGGCCACAACCCTCCTCGCACAATAGCAGCACTGTACTGGGGACGCAGGCCACAACCCTCCTCGCACAATATCAGCACTGTACTGGGGACTCAGGCCACAACCCTCCTCGCACAATATCAGCACTGTACTGGGGACGCAGGCCACAACCCTCCTCGCACAATATCAGCACTGTACTGGGGGACGCAGGCCACAACCCTCCTCGCACAATATCAGCACTGTACTGGGGGTCGCAGGCCACAACCCTCCTCGCACAATATCAGCACTGTACTGGGGACGCAGGCCACAACCCTCCTCGCACAATATCAGCACAGTACTGGGGACGCAGGCCACAACCCTCCCCGCACAATATCAGCACTGTACTTGGGGATGCAGGCCACAACCCTCCTCGCACAATATCAGCACTGTACTGGGGACGCAGGCCACATCCCTCCTCGCACAATATCAGCACTGTACTGGGGGACGCAGGCCACAACCCTCCTCGCACAATATCAGCACTGTACTTGGGGATGCAGGCCACAACCCTCCTCGCACAATATCAGCACTGTACTGGGGATGCAGGACACAACCCTCCTCGCACAATATCAGCACTGTACTGGGGGACGCAGGCCACAACCCTCCTCGCACAATATCAGCACTGTACTGGGGGTCGCAGGCCACAACCCTCCTCGCACAATATCAGCACTGTACTGGGGACGCAGGCCACAACCCTCCTCGCACAATATCAGCACTGTACTGGGGGATGCAGGCCACAACCCTCCTCACACAATAGCAGCACTGTACTGGGGATGCAGGCCACAACCCTCCTCGCACAATATCAGCACTGTACGGGGGGATGCAGGCCACAACCCTCCTCGCACAATATCAGCACTGTACTGGGGACGCAGGCCACAACCCTCCTCGCACAATATCAGCACTGTACTGGGGACGCAGGCCACAACCCTCCCCGCACAATATCAGCACTGTAATGGGGGACGCAGGCCACAACCCTCCTCGCACAAAGCAGCACAGTACTGGGGGACGCAGGCCACTACCCTCCTCGCACAATATCAGCACTGTACTGGGGACGCAGGCCACAACCCTCCTCGCACAATATCAGCACTGTACTGAGGGACGCAGGCCACAACCCTCCTCGCACAAAGCAGCACTGTACTGGGGGACGCAGGCCACAACCCTCCTCACACAATATCAGCACTGTACTGGGGGACGCAGGCCACAACCCTCCTCGCACAAAGCAGCACTGTACTGGGGGACGCAGGCCACAACCCTCCTCACACAATATCAGCACTGTACTGGGGGACGCAGGCCACAACCCTCCTCACACAAAGCAGCACTGTACTGGGGGACGCAGGCCACAACCCTCCTCGCACAATATCAGCACAGTACTGGGGGACGCAGGCCACAACCCTCCTCGCACAATAGCAGCACTGTACTGGGGACGCAGGCCACAACCCTCCTCGCACAAAGCAGCACTGTACTGGGGGACGCAGGCCACAACCCTCCTCGCACAATATCAGCACAGTACTGGGGGACGCAGGCCACAACCCTCCTCGCACAATAGCAGCACTGTACTGGGGACGCAGGCCACAACCCTCCTCGCACAATAGCAGCACTGTACTGGGGACGCAGGCCACAACCCTCCTCGCACAATATCAGCACTGTACTGGGGACGCAGGCCACTACCCTCCTCGCACAATATCAGCACTGTACTGGGGACGCAGGCCACTACCCTCCTCGCACAATATCAGCACTGTACTGGGGGACGCAGGCCACAACCCTCCTCGCACAATATCAGCACTGTACTGGGGACGCAGGCCACAACCCTCCTCGCACAATATCAGCACTGTACTGGGGGTCGCAGGCCACAACCCTCCTCGCACAATATCAGCACTGTACTGGGGTCGCAGGCCACAACCCTCCTCGCACAATATCAGCACTGTACTGGGGGACACAGGCCACAACCCTCCTCGCACAATATCAGCACTGTACTGGGGGACGCAGGCCACAACCCTCCTCGCACAATATCAGCACTGTACTGGGGGACGCAGGCCACAACCCTCCACGCACAATATCAGCACTGTACTGGGGACGCAGGCCACAACCCTCCTCGCACAATATCAGCACAGTACTGGGGACGCAGGCCTCCTCGCACAATATCAGCACTGTACTGGGGACGCAGGCCACAACCCTCCTCGCACAATATCAGCACTGTACTGGGGACGCAGGCCACAACCCTCCTCGCACAATATCAGCACAGTACTGGGGGACGTAGGCCACAACCCTCCTCGCACAATATCAGCACTGTACTGGGGGACGCAGGCCACAACCCTCCACGCACAATATCAGCACTGTACTGGGGACGCAGGCCACAACCCTCCTCGCACAATATCAGCACAGTACTGGGGACGCAGGCCTCCTCGCACAATATCAGCACTGTACTGGGGACGCAGGCCACAACCCTCCTCGCACAATATCAGCACTGTACTGGGGACGCAGGCCACAACCCTCCTCGCACAATATCAGCACAGTACCGGGGGACGCAGGCCACAACCCTCCTCGCACAATATCAGCACTGTACTGGGGACGCAGGCCACAACCCTCCTCACACAATATCAGCACTGTACTGGGGACGCAGGCCACTACCCTCCTCGCACAATATCAGCACTGTACTGGGGACGCAGGCCTCCTCGCACAATATCAGCACTGTACTGGGGGACGCAGGCCACAACCCTCCTCGCACAATATCAGCACTGTACTGGGGGACGCAGGCCACAACCCTCCTCGCACAATATCAGCACAGTACTGGGGGACGCAGGCCACAACCCTCCTCGCACAATATCAGCACTGTACTGGGGACGCAGGCCACAACCCTCCTCGCACAATATCAGCACTGTACTGGGGGTTGCAGGCCACAACCCTCCTCGCACAATATCAGCACTGTACTGGGGACACAGGCCACAACCCACCTCGCCCAATATCAGCACTGTACTGGGGATGCAGGCCACAACCCTCCTCGCACAATATCAGCACTGTACTGGGGGACGCAGGCCACAACCCTCCTCGCACAATATCAGCACTGTACTGGGGACGCAGGCCACAACCCTCCTCGCACAATATCAGCACTGTACTGGGGGACGCAGGCCACAACCCTCCTCGCACAATATCAGCACTGTACTGGGGGACGCAGGCCACAACCCTCCTCGCACAATATCAGCACTGTACTGGGGACGCAGGCCACAACCCTCCTCGCACAATATCAGCACTGTACTGGGGGATGCAGGCCACAACCCTCCTCGCACAATATCAGCACTGTACTGGGGGACGCAGGCCACAACCCTCCTCGCACAATATCAGCACTGTACTGGGGGACGCAGGCCACAACCCTCCTCGCACAATATCAGCACTGTACTGGGGGTCGCAGGCCACAACCCTCCTCGCACAATATCAGCACTGTACTAGGGACGCAGGCCACAACCCTCCTCCCACAATATCAGCACAGTACTGGGGGACGCAGGCCACAACCCTCCTTGCACAATATCAGCACTGTACTGGGGGACGCAGGCCACAAACCTCCTCGCACAATATCAGCACATTACTGGGGGTCGCAGGCCACAACCCTCCTCGCACAATATCAGCACTGTACTGGGGGACGCAGGCCACAACCCTCCTCGCACAATATCAGCACTGTACTGGGGACGCAGGCCACAACCCTCCTCGCACAATATCAGCACTGTACTAGGGACGCAGGCCACAACCCTCCTCGCACAATATCAGCACTGTACTGGGGGACGCAGGCCACAACCCTCCTTGCACAATATCAGCACTGTACTGGGGGACGCAGGCCACAAACCTCCTCGCACAATATCAGCACAGTACTGGGGGTCGCAGGCCACAACCCTCCTCGCACAATATCAGCACTGTACTGGGGGACGCAGGCCACCACCCTCCTCGCACAATATCAGCACTGTACTGGGGACGCAGGCCACTACCCTCCTCGCACAATATCAGCACAGTACTGGGGACGCAGGCCACAACCCTCCTCGCACAATATCAGCACTGTACTGGGGACGCAGGCCACAACCCTCCTCGCACAATATCAGCACTGTACTGGGGACGCAGGCCACAACCCTCCTCGCACAATATCAGCACTGTACTGGGGACGCAGGCCACAACCCTCCTCACACAATAGCAGCACTGTACTGGGGGACGCAGGCCACAACCCTCCTCGCACAATATCAGCACTGTACTGGGGGACGCAGGCCACAACCCTCCTTGCACAATATCAGCACTGTACTGGGGGACGCAGGCCACAAACCTCCTCGCACAATATCAGCACTGTACTGGGGGACGCAGGCCACAACCCTCCCCGCACAATATCAGCACTGTACTGGAGGATGCAGGCCACAACCCTCCCCGCACAATATCAGCACTGTACTGGGGGACGCAGGCCACAACCCTCCTCGCACAATATCAGCACTGTACTGGGGACGCAGGCCACAACCCTCCCCGCACAATAGCAGCACAGTACTGGGGGTCGCAGGCCACCACCCTCCTCGCACAATATCAGCACTGTACTGGGGACGCAGGCCACAACCCTCCTCCCACAATATCAGCACTGTACTGGAGACGCAGGCCACAACCCTCCTCGCACAATAGCAGCACTGTACTGGGGGATGCAGGCCACAACCCTCCTCACACAATATCAGCACTGTACTGGGGACGCAGGCCACAACCCTCCTCGCACAATAGCAGCACTGTACTGGGGACGCAGGCCACAACCCTCCTCACACAATATCAGCACTGTACTGGGGACGCAGGCCACAACCCTCCTCGCACAATATCAGCACTGTACTGGGGGACGCAGGCCACAACCCTCCTTGCACAATATCAGCACTGTACTGGGGGACGCAGGCCACAACCCTCCTCGCACAATAGCAGCACTGTACTGGGGGACGCAGGCCACAACCCTCCCCGCACAATATCAGCACTGTACTGGAGGATGCAGGCCACAACCCTCCCCGCACAATATCAGCACTGTACTGGGGGACGCAGGCCACAACCCTCCTCGCACAATATCAGCACTGTACTGGGGACGCAGGCCACAACCCTCCCCGCACAATAGCAGCACAGTACTGGGGGTCGCAGGCCACCACCCTCCTCGCACAATATCAGCACTGTACTGGGGGTCGCAGGCCACAACCCTCCTCGCACAATATCAGCACTGTACTGGGGACGCAGGCCACAACCCTCCTCGCACAATATCAGCACTGTACTGGGGGACGCAGGCCACTACCCTCCTCGCACAATATCAGCACTGTACTGGGGGACGCAGGCCACAACCCTCCTCGCACAAAGCAGCACAGTACTGGGGGACGCAGGCCACAACCCTCCTCGCACAATATCAGCACTGTACTGGGGACGCAGGCCACAACCCTCCTCGCACAATATCAGCACAGTACTGGGGGATGCAGGCCACAACCCTCCTCGCACAATATCAGCACTGTACTGGGGACGCAGGCCACAACCCTCCTCGCACAATATCAGCACTGTACTGGGGGACGCAGGCCACAACCCTCCTTGCACAATATCAGCACTGTACTGGGGACGCAGGCCACAACCCTCCTCGCACAATATCAGCACTGTACTGGGGGTCGCAGGCCACAACCCTCCTCGCACAATATCAGCACAGTACTGGGGACGCAGGCCACAACCCTCCTCGCACAAAGCAGCACTGTACTGGGGGTCGCAGGCCACAACCCTCCTCGCACAATAGCAGCACTGTACTGGGGACGCAGGCCACAACCCTCCTCGCACAATATCAGCACTGTACTGGGGGACGCAGGCCACAACCCTCCTCGCACAATAGCAGCACTGTACTGGGGGTCGCAGGCCACAACCCTCCTCGCACAATATCAGCACAGTACTGGGGGACTCAGGCCACAACCCTCCTCGCACAATATCAGCACTGTACTGGGGGACGCAGGCCACAACCCTCCTCGCACAATATCAGCACTGTACTGGGGACGCAGGCCACAACCCTCCTCGCACAATATCAGCACTGTACTGGGGGTCGCAGGCCACAACCCTCCTCGCACAATATCAGCACAGTACTGGGGGACTCAGGCCACAACCCTCCTCGCACAATATCAGCACTGTACTGGGGGACGCAGGCCACAACCCTCCTCGCACAATATCAGCACTGTACTGGGGGACGCAGGCCACAACCCTCCTCGCACAATATCAGCACTGTACTGGGGACGCAGGCCACAACCCTCCTCGCACAATAGCAGCACAGTACTGGGGGACTCAGGCCACAACCCTCCTCGCACAATATCAGCACAGTACTGGGGGACGCAGGCCACAACCCTCCTCGCACAATAGCAGCACAGTACTGGGGGACTCAGGCCACAACCCTCCTCGCACAATATCAGCACTGTACTGGGGACGCAGGCCACAACCCTCCTCGCACAATAGCAGCACAGTACTGGGGGACTCAGGCCACAACCCTCCTCGCACAATATCAGCACAGTACTGGGGGACGCAGGCCACAACCCTCCTCGCACAATATCAGCACTGTACTGGGGGACGCAGGCCACAACCCTCCTCGCACAATAGCAGCACTGTACTGGGGGACGCAGGCCACAACCCTCCCCGCACAATATCAGCACTGTACTGGGGACGCAGGCCACAACCCTCCTCACCCAATAGCAGCACTGTACTGGGGGACGCAGGCCACTACCCTCCTCGCACAATATCAGCACTGTACTGGGGGACGCAGGCCACAACCCTGCTCGCACAATATCAGCACAGTACTGGGGGACGCAGGCCACAACTCTCCTCGCACAATATCAGCACTGTACTGGGGACGCAGGCCACAACCCTCCTCGCACAATAGCAGCACTGTACTGGGGACGCAGGCCACTACCCTCCTCGCACAATATCAGCACTGTACTGGGGACGCAGGCCACTACCCTCCTCGCACAATATCAGCACTGTACTGGGGATCGCAGGCCACAACCCTCCTCGCACAATATCAGCACTGTACTGGGGGCGCAGGCCACAACCCTCCTCGCACAATATCAGCACTGTACTGGGGACGCAGGCCACAACCCTCCTCGCACAATATCAGCACTGTACTGGGGACGCAGGCCACAACCCTCCTCGCACAATATCAGCACTGTACTGGGGGACGCAGGCCACAACCCTCCTCGCACAATATCAGCACTGTACTGGGGGACTCAGGCCACAACCCTCCTCGCACAATATCAGCACAGTACTGGGGGACGCAGGCCACAACCCTCCTCGCACAATATCAGCACAGTACTGGGGACGCAGGCCACAACCCTCCTCACACAATATCAGCACTGTACTGGGGGACGCAGGCCACAACCCTCCTCGCACAATATCAGCACTGTACTGGGGGACGCAGGCCACCACCCTCCTCGCACAATATCAGCACAGTACTGGGGACGCAGGCCACAACCCTCCTCGCACAATATCAGCACAGTACTGGGGACGCAGGCCACAACCCTCCTCGCACAATATCAGCACTGTACTGGGGGCGCAGGCCACAACCCTCCTCGCACAATATCAGCACTGTACTGGGGGCGCAGGCCACAACCCTCCTCGCACAATATCAGCACTGTACTGGAGACGCAGGCCACAACCCTCCTCGCACAATATCAGCACTGTACTGGGGGACGCAGGACACAACCCTCCTCGCACAATATCAGCACTGTACTGGGGGACGCAGGCCACAACCCTCCTCGCACAGTATCAGCACTGTACTGGGGGACGCAGGCCACTACCCTCCTCGCACAATATCAGCACTGTACTGGGGGACGCAGGCCACTACCCTCCTCGCACAATATCAGCACTGTACTGGGGATGCAGGCCACAACCCTCCTCGCACAATATCAGCACAGTACTGGGGACGCAGGCCACAACCCTCCTCGCACAATATCAGCACTGTACTGGGGGCGCAGGCCACAACCCTCCTCGCACAATATCAGCACTGTACTGGGGGCGCAGGCCACAACCCTCCTCGCACAATATCAGCACTGTACTGGAGACGCAGGCCACAACCCTCCTCGCACAATATCAGCACTGTACTGGGGGACGCAGGCCACAACCCTCCTCGCACAATATCAGCACTGTACTGGGGGACGCAGGCCACAACCCTCCTCGCACAGTATCAGCACTGTACTGGGGGACGCAGGCCACAACCCTCCTCGCACAATAGCAGCACTGTACTGGGGGACGCAGGCCACAACCCTCCTCGCACAATAGCAGCACTGTACTGGGGACGCAGGCCACAACCCTCCTCGCACAATATCAGCACTGTACTGGGGGACGCAGGCCACAACCCTCCTCACACAATAGCAGCACTGTACTGGGGACGCAGGCCACAACCCTCCTCGCACAATAGCAGCACTGTACTGGGGACGCAGGCCACAACCCTCCTCGCACAGTATCAGCACTGTACTGGGGGACGCAGGCCACAACCCTCCTCGCACAATAGCAGCACTGTACTGGGGGACGCAGGCCACAACCCTCCTCGCACAATAGCAGCACTGTACTGGGGACGCAGGCCACAACCCTCCTCGCACAATAGCAGCACTGTACTGGGGACGCAGGCCACAACCCTCCTCGCACAATATCAGCACTGTACTGGGGGACGCAGGCCACAACCCTCCTCACACAATAGCAGCACTGTACTGGGGACGCAGGCCACAACCCTCCTCGCACAATAGCAGCACTGTACTGGGGGACGCAGGCCACAACCCTCCTCGCACAATAGCAGCACTGTACTGGGGACTCAGGCCACAACCCTCCTCGCACAATATCAGCACTGTACTGGGGGACGCAGGCCACAACCCTCCTCACACAATATCAGCACTGTACTGGGGGACGCAGGCCACAACCCTCCTCGCACAATAGCAGCACAGTACTGGGGGTCGCAGGCCACAACCCTCCTCGCACAATATCAGCACTGTACTGGGGGACGCAGGCCACAACCCTCCTCGCACAATATCAGCACTGTACTGGGGGTCGCAGGCCACAACCCTCCTCGCACAATATCAGCACAGTACTGGGGGACTCAGGCCACAACCCTCCTCGCACAATATCAGCACTGTACTGGGGGACGCAGGCCACAACCCTCCTCGCACAATATCAGCACTGTACTGGGGGACGCAGGCCACAACCCTCCTCGCACAATAGCAGCACAGTACTGGGGGACTCAGGCCACAACCCTCCTCGCACAATATCAGCACTGTACTGGGGACGCAGGCCACAACCCTCCTCGCACAATAGCAGCACAGTACTGGGGGACTCAGGCCACAACCCTCCTCGCACAATATCAGCACAGTACTGGGGGACGCAGGCCACAACCCTCCTCGCACAATAGCAGCACAGTACTGGGGGACTCAGGCCACAACCCTCCTCGCACAATATCAGCACTGTACTGGGGACGCAGGCCACAACCCTCCTCGCACAATAGCAGCACAGTACTGGGGGACTCAGGCCACAACCCTCCTCGCACAATATCAGCACAGTACTGGGGGACGCAGGCCACAACCCTCCTCGCACAATATCAGCACTGTACTGGGGGACGCAGGCCACAACCCTCCTCGCACAATAGCAGCACTGTACTGGGGGACGCAGGCCACAACCCTCCCCGCACAATATCAGCACTGTACTGGGGACGCAGGCCACAACCCTCCTCACCCAATAGCAGCACTGTACTGGGGGACGCAGGCCACTACCCTCCTCGCACAATATCAGCACTGTACTGGGGGACGCAGGCCACAACCCTGCTCGCACAATATCAGCACAGTACTGGGGGACGCAGGCCACAACTCTCCTCGCACAATATCAGCACTGTACTGGGGACGCAGGCCACAACCCTCCTCGCACAATAGCAGCACTGTACTGGGGACGCAGGCCACTACCCTCCTCGCACAATATCAGCACTGTACTGGGGACGCAGGCCACTACCCTCCTCGCACAATATCAGCACTGTACTGGGGATCGCAGGCCACAACCCTCCTCGCACAATATCAGCACTGTACTGGGGGCGCAGGCCACAACCCTCCTCGCACAATATCAGCACTGTACTGGGGACGCAGGCCACAACCCTCCTCGCACAATATCAGCACTGTACTGGGGACGCAGGCCACAACCCTCCTCGCACAATATCAGCACTGTACTGGGGGACGCAGGCCACAACCCTCCTCGCACAATATCAGCACTGTACTGGGGGACTCAGGCCACAACCCTCCTCGCACAATATCAGCACAGTACTGGGGGACGCAGGCCACAACCCTCCTCGCACAATATCAGCACAGTACTGGGGACGCAGGCCACAACCCTCCTCACACAATATCAGCACTGTACTGGGGGACGCAGGCCACAACCCTCCTCGCACAATATCAGCACTGTACTGGGGGACGCAGGCCACCACCCTCCTCGCACAATATCAGCACAGTACTGGGGACGCAGGCCACAACCCTCCTCGCACAATATCAGCACAGTACTGGGGACGCAGGCCACAACCCTCCTCGCACAATATCAGCACTGTACTGGGGGCGCAGGCCACAACCCTCCTCGCACAATATCAGCACTGTACTGGGGGCGCAGGCCACAACCCTCCTCGCACAATATCAGCACTGTACTGGAGACGCAGGCCACAACCCTCCTCGCACAATATCAGCACTGTACTGGGGGACGCAGGCCACAACCCTCCCCGCACAATATCAGCACTGTACTGGGGGACGCAGGCCACAACCCTCCTCGCACAGTATCAGCACTGTACTGGGGGACGCAGGCCACTACCCTCCTCGCACAATATCAGCACTGTACTGGGGGACGCAGGCCACTACCCTCCTCGCACAATATCAGCACTGTACTGGGGATGCAGGCCACAACCCTCCTCGCACAATATCAGCACAGTACTGGGGACGCAGGCCACAACCCTCCTCGCACAATATCAGCACTGTACTGGGGGCGCAGGCCACAACCCTCCTCGCACAATATCAGCACTGTACTGGGGGCGCAGGCCACAACCCTCCTCGCACAATATCAGCACTGTACTGGAGACGCAGGCCACAACCCTCCTCGCACAATATCAGCACTGTACTGGGGGACGCAGGCCACAACCCTCCTCGCACAATATCAGCACTGTACTGGGGGACGCAGGCCACAACCCTCCTCGCACAGTATCAGCACTGTACTGGGGGACGCAGGCCACAACCCTCCTCGCACAATAGCAGCACTGTACTGGGGGACGCAGGCCACAACCCTCCTCGCACAATAGCAGCACTGTACTGGGGACGCAGGCCACAACCCTCCTCGCACAATATCAGCACTGTACTGGGGGACGCAGGCCACAACCCTCCTCACACAATAGCAGCACTGTACTGGGGACGCAGGCCACAACCCTCCTCGCACAATAGCAGCACTGTACTGGGGACGCAGGCCACAACCCTCCTCGCACAGTATCAGCACTGTACTGGGGGACGCAGGCCACAACCCTCCTCGCACAATAGCAGCACTGTACTGGGGGACGCAGGCCACAACCCTCCTCGCACAATAGCAGCACTGTACTGGGGACGCAGGCCACAACCCTCCTCGCACAATAGCAGCACTGTACTGGGGACGCAGGCCACAACCCTCCTCGCACAATATCAGCACTGTACTGGGGGACGCAGGCCACAACCCTCCTCACACAATAGCAGCACTGTACTGGGGACGCAGGCCACAACCCTCCTCGCACAATAGCAGCACTGTACTGGGGGACGCAGGCCACAACCCTCCTCGCACAATAGCAGCACTGTACTGGGGACTCAGGCCACAACCCTCCTCGCACAATATCAGCACTGTACTGGGGGACGCAGGCCACAACCCTCCTCACACAATATCAGCACTGTACTGGGGGACGCAGGCCACAACCCTCCTCGCACAATAGCAGCACAGTACTGGGGGTCGCAGGCCACAACCCTCCTCGCACAATATCAGCACTGTACTGGGGGACGCAGGCCACAACCCTCCTCGCACAATAGCAGCACTGTACTGGGGGACGCAGGCCACAACCCTCCTCGCACAATAGCAGCACTGTACTGGGGATGCAGGCCACAACCCTCCTCGCACAATATCAGCACTGTACTGGGGGACGCAGGCCACAACCCTCCTCGCACAATATCAGCACTGTACTGGGGACGCAGGCCACAACCCTCCTCGCACAATATCAGCACTGTACTGGGGGACGCAGGCCACAACCCTCCTCGCACAATATCAGCACTGTACTGGGGGACGCAGGCCACAACCCTCCTCGCACAATATCAGCACTGTACTGGGGACGCAGGCCACAACCCTCCTCGCACAATATCAGCACTGTACTGGGGGATGCAGGCCACAACCCTCCTCGCACAATATCAGCACTGTACTGGGGGACGCAGGCCACAACCCTCCTCGCACAATATCAGCACTGTACTGGGGGACGCAGGCCACAACCCTCCTCGCACAATATCAGCACTGTACTGGGGGTCGCAGGCCACAACCCTCCTCGCACAATATCAGCACTGTACTAGGGACGCAGGCCACAACCCTCCTCCCACAATATCAGCACAGTACTGGGGGACGCAGGCCACAACCCTCCTTGCACAATATCAGCACTGTACTGGGGGACGCAGGCCACAAACCTCCTCGCACAATATCAGCACATTACTGGGGGTCGCAGGCCACAACCCTCCTCGCACAATATCAGCACTGTACTGGGGGACGCAGGCCACAACCCTCCTCGCACAATATCAGCACTGTACTGGGGACGCAGGCCACAACCCTCCTCGCACAATATCAGCACTGTACTAGGGACGCAGGCCACAACCCTCCTCGCACAATATCAGCACTGTACTGGGGGACGCAGGCCACAACCCTCCTTGCACAATATCAGCACTGTACTGGGGGACGCAGGCCACAAACCTCCTCGCACAATATCAGCACAGTACTGGGGGTCGCAGGCCACAACCCTCCTCGCACAATATCAGCACTGTACTGGGGGACGCAGGCCACCACCCTCCTCGCACAATATCAGCACTGTACTGGGGACGCAGGCCACTACCCTCCTCGCACAATATCAGCACAGTACTGGGGACGCAGGCCACAACCCTCCTCGCACAATATCAGCACTGTACTGGGGACGCAGGCCACAACCCTCCTCGCACAATATCAGCACTGTACTGGGGACGCAGGCCACAACCCTCCTCGCACAATATCAGCACTGTACTGGGGACGCAGGCCACAACCCTCCTCACACAATAGCAGCACTGTACTGGGGGACGCAGGCCACAACCCTCCTCGCACAATATCAGCACTGTACTGGGGGACGCAGGCCACAACCCTCCTTGCACAATATCAGCACTGTACTGGGGGACGCAGGCCACAAACCTCCTCGCACAATATCAGCACTGTACTGGGGGACGCAGGCCACAACCCTCCCCGCACAATATCAGCACTGTACTGGAGGATGCAGGCCACAACCCTCCCCGCACAATATCAGCACTGTACTGGGGGACGCAGGCCACAACCCTCCTCGCACAATATCAGCACTGTACTGGGGACGCAGGCCACAACCCTCCCCGCACAATAGCAGCACAGTACTGGGGGTCGCAGGCCACCACCCTCCTCGCACAATATCAGCACTGTACTGGGGACGCAGGCCACAACCCTCCTCCCACAATATCAGCACTGTACTGGAGACGCAGGCCACAACCCTCCTCGCACAATAGCAGCACTGTACTGGGGGATGCAGGCCACAACCCTCCTCACACAATATCAGCACTGTACTGGGGACGCAGGCCACAACCCTCCTCGCACAATAGCAGCACTGTACTGGGGACGCAGGCCACAACCCTCCTCACACAATATCAGCACTGTACTGGGGACGCAGGCCACAACCCTCCTCGCACAATATCAGCACTGTACTGGGGGACGCAGGCCACAACCCTCCTTGCACAATATCAGCACTGTACTGGGGGACGCAGGCCACAACCCTCCTCGCACAATAGCAGCACTGTACTGGGGGACGCAGGCCACAACCCTCCCCGCACAATATCAGCACTGTACTGGGGGACGCAGGCCACAACCCTCCTCGCACAATATCAGCACTGTACTGGGGACGCAGGCCACAACCCTCCCCGCACAATAGCAGCACAGTACTGGGGGTCGCAGGCCACCACCCTCCTCGCACAATATCAGCACTGTACTGGGGGTCGCAGGCCACAACCCTCCTCGCACAATATCAGCACTGTACTGGGGACGCAGGCCACAACCCTCCTCGCACAATATCAGCACTGTACTGGGGGACGCAGGCCACTACCCTCCTCGCACAATATCAGCACTGTACTGGGGGACGCAGGCCACAACCCTCCTCGCACAAAGCAGCACAGTACTGGGGGACGCAGGCCACAACCCTCCTCGCACAATATCAGCACTGTACTGGGGACGCAGGCCACAACCCTCCTCGCACAATATCAGCACAGTACTGGGGGATGCAGGCCACAACCCTCCTCGCACAATATCAGCACTGTACTGGGGACGCAGGCCACAACCCTCCTCGCACAATATCAGCACTGTACTGGGGGACGCAGGCCACAACCCTCCTTGCACAATATCAGCACTGTACTGGGGACGCAGGCCACAACCCTCCTCGCACAATATCAGCACTGTACTGGGGGTCGCAGGCCACAACCCTCCTCGCACAATATCAGCACAGTACTGGGGACGCAGGCCACAACCCTCCTCGCACAAAGCAGCACTGTACTGGGGGTCGCAGGCCACAACCCTCCTCGCACAATAGCAGCACTGTACTGGGGACGCAGGCCACAACCCTCCTCGCACAATATCAGCACTGTACTGGGGGACGCAGGCCACAACCCTCCTCGCACAATAGCAGCACTGTACTGGGGGTCGCAGGCCACAACCCTCCTCGCACAATATCAGCACAGTACTGGGGGACTCAGGCCACAACCCTCCTCGCACAATATCAGCACTGTACTGGGGGACGCAGGCCACAACCCTCCTCGCACAATATCAGCACTGTACTGGGGACGCAGGCCACAACCCTCCTCGCACAATATCAGCACTGTACTGGGGGTCGCAGGCCACAACCCTCCTCGCACAATATCAGCACAGTACTGGGGGACTCAGGCCACAACCCTCCTCGCACAATATCAGCACTGTACTGGGGGACGCAGGCCACAACCCTCCTCGCACAATATCAGCACTGTACTGGGGGACGCAGGCCACAACCCTCCTCGCACAATAGCAGCACAGTACTGGGGGACTCAGGCCACAACCCTCCTCGCACAATATCAGCACTGTACTGGGGACGCAGGCCACAACCCTCCTCGCACAATAGCAGCACAGTACTGGGGGACTCAGGCCACAACCCTCCTCGCACAATATCAGCACAGTACTGGGGGACGCAGGCCACAACCCTCCTCGCACAATAGCAGCACAGTACTGGGGGACTCAGGCCACAACCCTCCTCGCACAATATCAGCACTGTACTGGGGACGCAGGCCACAACCCTCCTCGCACAATAGCAGCACAGTACTGGGGGACTCAGGCCACAACCCTCCTCGCACAATATCAGCACAGTACTGGGGGACGCAGGCCACAACCCTCCTCGCACAATATCAGCACTGTACTGGGGGACGCAGGCCACAACCCTCCTCGCACAATAGCAGCACTGTACTGGGGGACGCAGGCCACAACCCTCCCCGCACAATATCAGCACTGTACTGGGGACGCAGGCCACAACCCTCCTCACCCAATAGCAGCACTGTACTGGGGGACGCAGGCCACTACCCTCCTCGCACAATATCAGCACTGTACTGGGGGACGCAGGCCACAACCCTGCTCGCACAATATCAGCACAGTACTGGGGGACGCAGGCCACAACTCTCCTCGCACAATATCAGCACTGTACTGGGGACGCAGGCCACAACCCTCCTCGCACAATAGCAGCACTGTACTGGGGACGCAGGCCACTACCCTCCTCGCACAATATCAGCACTGTACTGGGGACGCAGGCCACTACCCTCCTCGCACAATATCAGCACTGTACTGGGGATCGCAGGCCACAACCCTCCTCGCACAATATCAGCACTGTACTGGGGGCGCAGGCCACAACCCTCCTCGCACAATATCAGCACTGTACTGGGGACGCAGGCCACAACCCTCCTCGCACAATATCAGCACTGTACTGGGGACGCAGGCCACAACCCTCCTCGCACAATATCAGCACTGTACTGGGGGACGCAGGCCACAACCCTCCTCGCACAATATCAGCACTGTACTGGGGGACTCAGGCCACAACCCTCCTCGCACAATATCAGCACAGTACTGGGGGACGCAGGCCACAACCCTCCTCGCACAATATCAGCACAGTACTGGGGACGCAGGCCACAACCCTCCTCACACAATATCAGCACTGTACTGGGGGACGCAGGCCACAACCCTCCTCGCACAATATCAGCACTGTACTGGGGGACGCAGGCCACCACCCTCCTCGCACAATATCAGCACAGTACTGGGGACGCAGGCCACAACCCTCCTCGCACAATATCAGCACAGTACTGGGGACGCAGGCCACAACCCTCCTCGCACAATATCAGCACTGTACTGGGGGCGCAGGCCACAACCCTCCTCGCACAATATCAGCACTGTACTGGGGGCGCAGGCCACAACCCTCCTCGCACAATATCAGCACTGTACTGGAGACGCAGGCCACAACCCTCCTCGCACAATATCAGCACTGTACTGGGGGACGCAGGCCACAACCCTCCTCGCACAATATCAGCACTGTACTGGGGGACGCAGGCCACAACCCTCCTCGCACAGTATCAGCACTGTACTGGGGGACGCAGGCCACTACCCTCCTCGCACAATATCAGCACTGTACTGGGGGACGCAGGCCACTACCCTCCTCGCACAATATCAGCACTGTACTGGGGATGCAGGCCACAACCCTCCTCGCACAATATCAGCACAGTACTGGGGACGCAGGCCACAACCCTCCTCGCACAATATCAGCACTGTACTGGGGGCGCAGGCCACAACCCTCCTCGCACAATATCAGCACTGTACTGGGGGCGCAGGCCACAACCCTCCTCGCACAATATCAGCACTGTACTGGAGACGCAGGCCACAACCCTCCTCGCACAATATCAGCACTGTACTGGGGGACGCAGGCCACAACCCTCCTCGCACAATATCAGCACTGTACTGGGGGACGCAGGCCACAACCCTCCTCGCACAGTATCAGCACTGTACTGGGGGACGCAGGCCACAACCCTCCTCGCACAATAGCAGCACTGTACTGGGGGACGCAGGCCACAACCCTCCTCGCACAATAGCAGCACTGTACTGGGGACGCAGGCCACAACCCTCCTCGCACAATATCAGCACTGTACTGGGGGACGCAGGCCACAACCCTCCTCACACAATAGCAGCACTGTACTGGGGACGCAGGCCACAACCCTCCTCGCACAATAGCAGCACTGTACTGGGGACGCAGGCCACAACCCTCCTCGCACAGTATCAGCACTGTACTGGGGGACGCAGGCCACAACCCTCCTCGCACAATAGCAGCACTGTACTGGGGGACGCAGGCCACAACCCTCCTCGCACAATAGCAGCACTGTACTGGGGACGCAGGCCACAACCCTCCTCGCACAATAGCAGCACTGTACTGGGGACGCAGGCCACAACCCTCCTCGCACAATATCAGCACTGTACTGGGGGACGCAGGCCACAACCCTCCTCACACAATAGCAGCACTGTACTGGGGACGCAGGCCACAACCCTCCTCGCACAATAGCAGCACTGTACTGGGGGACGCAGGCCACAACCCTCCTCGCACAATAGCAGCACTGTACTGGGGACTCAGGCCACAACCCTCCTCGCACAATATCAGCACTGTACTGGGGGACGCAGGCCACAACCCTCCTCACACAATATCAGCACTGTACTGGGGGACGCAGGCCACAACCCTCCTCGCACAATAGCAGCACAGTACTGGGGGTCGCAGGCCACAACCCTCCTCGCACAATATCAGCACTGTACTGGGGGACGCAGGCCACAACCCTCCTCGCACAATATCAGCACTGTACTGGGGGTCGCAGGCCACAACCCTCCTCGCACAATATCAGCACAGTACTGGGGGACTCAGGCCACAACCCTCCTCGCACAATATCAGCACTGTACTGGGGGACGCAGGCCACAACCCTCCTCGCACAATATCAGCACTGTACTGGGGGACGCAGGCCACAACCCTCCTCGCACAATAGCAGCACAGTACTGGGGGACTCAGGCCACAACCCTCCTCGCACAATATCAGCACTGTACTGGGGACGCAGGCCACAACCCTCCTCGCACAATAGCAGCACAGTACTGGGGGACTCAGGCCACAACCCTCCTCGCACAATATCAGCACAGTACTGGGGGACGCAGGCCACAACCCTCCTCGCACAATAGCAGCACAGTACTGGGGGACTCAGGCCACAACCCTCCTCGCACAATATCAGCACTGTACTGGGGACGCAGGCCACAACCCTCCTCGCACAATAGCAGCACAGTACTGGGGGACTCAGGCCACAACCCTCCTCGCACAATATCAGCACAGTACTGGGGGACGCAGGCCACAACCCTCCTCGCACAATATCAGCACTGTACTGGGGGACGCAGGCCACAACCCTCCTCGCACAATAGCAGCACTGTACTGGGGGACGCAGGCCACAACCCTCCCCGCACAATATCAGCACTGTACTGGGGACGCAGGCCACAACCCTCCTCACCCAATAGCAGCACTGTACTGGGGGACGCAGGCCACTACCCTCCTCGCACAATATCAGCACTGTACTGGGGGACGCAGGCCACACCCCTGCTCGCACAATATCAGCACAGTACTGGGGGACGCAGGCCACAACTCTCCTCGCACAATATCAGCACTGTACTGGGGACGCAGGCCACAACCCTCCTCGCACAATAGCAGCACTGTACTGGGGACGCAGGCCACTACCCTCCTCGCACAATATCAGCACTGTACTGGGGACGCAGGCCACTACCCTCCTCGCACAATATCAGCACTGTACTGGGGATCGCAGGCCACAACCCTCCTCGCACAATATCAGCACTGTACTGGGGGCGCAGGCCACAACCCTCCTCGCACAATATCAGCACTGTACTGGGGACGCAGGCCACAACCCTCCTCGCACAATATCAGCACTGTACTGGGGACGCAGGCCACAACCCTCCTCGCACAATATCAGCACTGTACTGGGGGACGCAGGCCACAACCCTCCTCGCACAATATCAGCACTGTACTGGGGGACTCAGGCCACAACCCTCCTCGCACAATATCAGCACAGTACTGGGGGACGCAGGCCACAACCCTCCTCGCACAATATCAGCACAGTACTGGGGACGCAGGCCACAACCCTCCTCACACAATATCAGCACTGTACTGGGGGACGCAGGCCACAACCCTCCTCGCACAATATCAGCACTGTACTGGGGGACGCAGGCCACCACCCTCCTCGCACAATATCAGCACAGTACTGGGGACGCAGGCCACAACCCTCCTCGCACAATATCAGCACAGTACTGGGGACGCAGGCCACAACCCTCCTCGCACAATATCAGCACTGTACTGGGGGCGCAGGCCACAACCCTCCTCGCACAATATCAGCACTGTACTGGGGGCGCAGGCCACAACCCTCCTCGCACAATATCAGCACTGTACTGGAGACGCAGGCCACAACCCTCCTCGCACAATATCAGCACTGTACTGGGGGACGCAGGCCACAACCCTCCTCGCACAATATCAGCACTGTACTGGGGGACGCAGGCCACAACCCTCCTCGCACAGTATCAGCACTGTACTGGGGGACGCAGGCCACTACCCTCCTCGCACAATATCAGCACTGTACTGGGGGACGCAGGCCACTACCCTCCTCGCACAATATCAGCACTGTACTGGGGATGCAGGCCACAACCCTCCTCGCACAATATCAGCACAGTACTGGGGACGCAGGCCACAACCCTCCTCGCACAATATCAGCACTGTACTGGGGGCGCAGGCCACAACCCTCCTCGCACAATATCAGCACTGTACTGGGGGCGCAGGCCACAACCCTCCTCGCACAATATCAGCACTGTACTGGAGACGCAGGCCACAACCCTCCTCGCACAATATCAGCACTGTACTGGGGGACGCAGGCCACAACCCTCCTCGCACAATATCAGCACTGTACTGGGGGACGCAGGCCACAACCCTCCTCGCACAGTATCAGCACTGTACTGGGGGACGCAGGCCACAACCCTCCTCGCACAATAGCAGCACTGTACTGGGGGACGCAGGCCACAACCCTCCTCGCACAATAGCAGCACTGTACTGGGGACGCAGGCCACAACCCTCCTCGCACAATATCAGCACTGTACTGGGGGACGCAGGCCACAACCCTCCTCACACAATAGCAGCACTGTACTGGGGACGCAGGCCACAACCCTCCTCGCACAATAGCAGCACTGTACTGGGGACGCAGGCCACAACCCTCCTCGCACAGTATCAGCACTGTACTGGGGGACGCAGGCCACAACCCTCCTCGCACAATAGCAGCACTGTACTGGGGGACGCAGGCCACAACCCTCCTCGCACAATAGCAGCACTGTACTGGGGACGCAGGCCACAACCCTCCTCGCACAATAGCAGCACTGTACTGGGGACGCAGGCCACAACCCTCCTCGCACAATATCAGCACTGTACTGGGGGACGCAGGCCACAACCCTCCTCACACAATAGCAGCACTGTACTGGGGACGCAGGCCACAACCCTCCTCGCACAATAGCAGCACTGTACTGGGGGACGCAGGCCACAACCCTCCTCGCACAATAGCAGCACTGTACTGGGGACTCAGGCCACAACCCTCCTCGCACAATATCAGCACTGTACTGGGGGACGCAGGCCACAACCCTCCTCACACAATATCAGCACTGTACTGGGGGACGCAGGCCACAACCCTCCTCGCACAATAGCAGCACAGTACTGGGGGTCGCAGGCCACAACCCTCCTCGCACAATATCAGCACTGTACTGGGGGACGCAGGCCACAACCCTCCTCGCACAATAGCAGCACTGTACTGGGGGACGCAGGCCACAACCCTCCTCGCACAATAGCAGCACTGTACTGGGGACGCAGGCCACAACCCTCCTCGCACAATAGCAGCACTGTACTGGGGACGCAGGCCACAACCCTCCTCGCACAATATCAGCACTGTACTGGGGACGCAGGCCACAACCCTCCTCACACAATAGCAGCACTGTACTGGGGGACGCAGGCCACAACCCTCCTCGCACAATAGCAGCACTGTACTGGGGACGCAGGCCACAACCCTCCTCGCACAATAGCAGCACTGTACTGGGGACGCAGGCCACAACCCTCCTCGCACAATATCAGCACAGTACTGGGGGTCGCAGGCCACAACCCTCCTCGCACAATATCAGCACTGTACTGGGGGACGCAGGCCACAACCCTCCTCGCACAATAGCAGCACTGTACTGGGGGACGCAGGCCACAACCCTCCTCGCACAATAGCAGCACTGTACTGGGGACGCAGGCCACAACCCTCCTCGCACAATAGCAGCACTGTACTGGGGACGCAGGCCACAACCCTCCTCGCACAATATCAGCACTGTACTGGGGACGCAGGCCACAACCCTCCTCACACAATATCAGCACTGTACTGAGGGACGCAGGCCACAACCCTCCTCGCACAATAGCAGCACAGTACTGGGGGACGCAGGCCACAACCCTCCTCGCACAAAGCAGCACAGTACTGGGGGTTGCAGGCCACAACCCTCCTCGCACAATAGCAGCACTGTACTGGGGGTCGCAGGCCACAACCCTCCTCGCACAAAGCAGCACAGTACTGGGGGTTGCAGGCCACAACCCTCCTCGCACAATATCAGCACTGTACTGGGATCGCAGGCCACAACCCTCCTCGCACAATAGCAGCACTGTACTGGGGACGCAGGCCACAACCCTCCTCGCACAATATCAGCACTGTACTGGGGACTCAGGCCACAACCCTCCTCGCACAATATCAGCACTGTACTGGGGACGCAGGCCACAACCCTCCTCGCACAATATCAGCACTGTACTGGGGGACGCAGGCCACAACCCTCCTCGCACAATATCAGCACTGTACTGGGGGTCGCAGGCCACAACCCTCCTCGCACAATATCAGCACTGTACTGGGGACGCAGGCCACAACCCTCCTCGCACAATATCAGCACTGTACTGGGGACGCAGGCCACAACCCTCCCCGCACAATATCAGCACTGTACTTGGGGATGCAGGGCACAACCCTCCTCGCACAATATCAGCACTGTACTGGGGACGCAGGCCACAACCCTCCTCGCACAATATCAGCACTGTACTGGGGGACGCAGGCCACAACCCTCCTCGCACAATATCAGCACTGTACTTGGGGATGCAGGCCACAACCCTCCTCGCACAATATCAGCACTGTACTGGGGATGCAGGACACAACCCTCCTCGCACAATATCAGCACTGTACTGGGGGACGCAGGCCACAACCCTCCTCGCACAATATCAGCACTGTACTGGGGGTCGCAGGCCACAACCCTCCTCGCACAATATCAGCACTGTACTGGGGACGCAGGCCACAACCCTCCTCGCACAATATCAGCACTGTACTGGGGGATGCAGGCCACAACCCTCCTCACACAATAGCAGCACTGTACTGGGGATGCAGGCCACAACCCTCCTCGCACAATATCAGCACTGTACGGGGGGATGCAGGCCACAACCCTCCTCGCACAATATCAGCACTGTACTGGGGACGCAGGCCACAACCCTCCTCGCACAATATCAGCACTGTACTGGGGACGCAGGCCACAACCCTCCCCGCACAATATCAGCACTGTACTGGGGGACGCAGGCCACAACCCTCCTCGCACAAAGCAGCACAGTACTGGGGGACGCAGGCCACTACCCTCCTCGCACAATATCAGCACTGTACTGGGGACGCAGGCCACAACCCTCCTCGCACAATATCAGCACTGTACTGAGGGACGCAGGCCACAACCCTCCTCGCACAAAGCAGCACTGTACTGGGGGACGCAGGCCACAACCCTCCTCACACAATATCAGCACTGTACTGGGGGACGCAGGCCACAACCCTCCTCGCACAAAGCAGCACTGTACTGGGGGACGCAGGCCACAACCCTCCTCACACAATATCAGCACTGTACTGGGGGACGCAGGCCACAACCCTCCTCACACAAAGCAGCACTGTACTGGGGGACGCAGGCCACAACCCTCCTCGCACAATATCAGCACAGTACTGGGGGACGCAGGCCACAACCCTCCTCGCACAATAGCAGCACTGTACTGGGGACGCAGGCCACAACCCTCCTCGCACAAAGCAGCACTGTACTGGGGGACGCAGGCCACAACCCTCCTCGCACAATATCAGCACAGTACTGGGGGACGCAGGCCACAACCCTCCTCGCACAATAGCAGCACTGTACTGGGGACGCAGGCCACAACCCTCCTCGCACAATAGCAGCACTGTACTGGGGACGCAGGCCACAACCCTCCTCGCACAATATCAGCACTGTACTGGGGACGCAGGCCACTACCCTCCTCGCACAATATCAGCACTGTACTGGGGACGCAGGCCACTACCCTCCTCGCACAATATCAGCACTGTACTGGGGGACGCAGGCCACAACCCTCCTCGCACAATATCAGCACTGTACTGGGGACGCAGGCCACTACCCTCCTCGCACAATATCAGCACTGTACTGGGGACGCAGGCCACAACCCTCCTCGCACAATATCAGCACTGTACTGGGGGACGCAGGCCATAACCCTCCTCGCACAATATCAGCACTGTACTGGGGGACGCAGGCCACAACCCTCCTCGCACAATATCAGCACAGTACTGGGGACGCAGGCCACAACCCTCCTCGCACAATAGCAGCACTGTACTGGGGACGCAGGCCACAACCCTCCTCGCACAATATCAGCACTGTACTGGGGACGCAGGCCACTACCCTCCTCGCACAATATCAGCACTGTACTGGGGACGCAGGCCACTACCCTCCTCGCACAATATCAGCACTGTACTGGGGGACGCAGGCCACAACCCTCCTCGCACAATATCAGCACTGTACTGGGGACGCAGGCCACTACCCTCCTCGCACAATATCAGCACTGTACTGGGGACGCAGGCCACTACCCTCCTCGCACAATATCAGCACTGTACTGGGGGACGCAGGCCACAACCCTCCTCGCACAATATCAGCACTGTACTGGGGACGCAGGCCACTACCCTCCTCGCACAATATCAGCACTGTACTGGGGACGCAGGCCACAACCCTCCTCGCACAATATCAGCACTGTACTGGGGGTCGCAGGCCACAACCCTCCTTGCACAATATCAGCACTGTACTGGGGTCGCAGGCCACAACCCTCCTCGCACAATATCAGCACTGTACTGGGGGACACAGGCCACAACCCTCCTCGCACAATATCAGCACTGTACTGGGGGACGCAGGCCACAACCCTCCTCGCACAATATCAGCACTGTACTGGGGGACGCAGGCCACAACCCTCCACGCACAATATCAGCACTGTACTGGGGACGCAGGCCACAACCCTCCTCGCACAATATCAGCACAGTACTGGGGACGCAGGCCTCCTCGCACAATATCAGCACTGTACTGGGGACGCAGGCCACAACCCTCCTCGCACAATATCAGCACTGTACTGGGGACGCAGGCCACAACCCTCCTCGCACAATATCAGCACAGTACTGGGGGACGTAGGCCACAACCCTCCTCGCACAATATCAGCACTGTACTGGGGGACGCAGGCCACAACCCTCCACGCACAATATCAGCACTGTACTGGGGACGCAGGCCACAACCCTCCTCGCACAATATCAGCACAGTACTGGGGACGCAGGCCTCCTCGCACAATATCAGCACTGTACTGGGGACGCAGGCCACAACCCTCCTCGCACAATATCAGCACTGTACTGGGGACGCAGGCCACAACCCTCCTCGCACAATATCAGCACAGTACCGGGGGACGCAGGCCACAACCCTCCTCGCACAATATCAGCACTGTACTGGGGACGCAGGCCACAACCCTCCTCACACAATATCAGCACTGTACTGGGGACGCAGGCCACTACCCTCCTCGCACAATATCAGCACTGTACTGGGGACGCAGGCCTCCTCGCACAATATCAGCACTGTACTGGGGGACGCAGGCCACAACCCTCCTCGCACAATATCAGCACTGTACTGGGGGACGCAGGCCACAACCCTCCTCGCACAATATCAGCACTGTACTGGGGACACAGGCCACAACCCACCTCGCCCAATATCAGCACTGTACTGGGGATGCAGGCCACAACCCTCCTCGCACAATATCAGCACTGTACTGGGGACGCAGGCCACAACCCTCCTCGCACAATATCAGCACTGTACTGGGGGACGCAGGCCACAACCCTCCTCGCACAATATCAGCACTGTACTGGGGGTCGCAGGCCACAACCCTCCTCGCACAATATCAGCACTGTACTAGGGACGCAGGCCACAACCCTCCTCCCACAATATCAGCACAGTACTGGGGGACGCAGGCCACAACCCTCCTTGCACAATATCAGCACTGTACTGGGGGACGCAGGCCACAAACCTCCCCGCACAATATCAGCACTGTACTGGAGGATGCAGGCCACAACCCTCCCCGCACAATATCAGCACTGTACTGGGGGACGCAGGCCACAACCCTCCTCGCACAATATCAGCACTGTACTGGGGACGCAGGCCACAACCCTCCCCGCACAATAGCAGCACAGTACTGGGGGTCGCAGGCCACCACCCTCCTCGCACAATATCAGCACTGTACTGGGGACGCAGGCCACAACCCTCCTCCCACAATATCAGCACTGTACTGGAGACGCAGGCCACAACCCTCCTCGCACAATAGCAGCACTGTACTGGGGGATGCAGGCCACAACCCTCCTCACACAATAGCAGCACTGTACTGCAGGCCACAACCCTCCTCGCACAATAGCAGCACTGTACTGGGGACGCAGGCCACAACCCTCCTCACACAATATCAGCACTGTACTGGGGACGCAGGCCACAACCCTCCTCGCACAATATCAGCACTGTACTGGGGGACGCAGGCCACAACCCTCCTTGCACAATATCAGCACTGTACTGGGGGACGCAGGCCACAAACCTCCTCGCACAATAGCAGCACTGTACTGGGGGACGCAGGCCACAACCCTCCCCGCACAATATCAGCACTGTACTGGAGGATGCAGGCCACAACCCTCCCCGCACAATATCAGCACTGTACTGGGGGACGCAGGCCACAACCCTCCTCGCACAATATCAGCACTGTACTGGGGACGCAGGCCACAACCCTCCCCGCACAATAGCAGCACAGTACTGGGGGTCGCAGGCCACCACCCTCCTCGCACAATATCAGCACTGTACTGGGGGTCGCAGGCCACAACCCTCCTCGCACAATATCAGCACTGTACTGGGGACGCAGGCCACAACCCTCCTCGCACAATATCAGCACTGTCCTGGGGGACGCAGGCCACTACCCTCCTCGCACAATATCAGCACTGTACTGGGGGACGCAGGCCACAACCCTCCTCGCACAAAGCAGCACAGTACTGGGGGACGCAGGCCACAACCCTCCTCGCACAATATCAGCACTGTACTGGGGACGCAGGCCACAACCCTCCTCGCACAATATCAGCACAGTACTGGGGGATGCAGGCCACAACCCTCCTCGCACAATATCAGCACTGTACTGGGGACGCAGGCCACAACCCTCCTCGCACAATATCAGCACTGTACTGGGGGACGCAGGCCACAACCCTCCTTGCACAATATCAGCACTGTACTGGGGACGCAGGCCACAACCCTCCTCGCACAATATCAGCACTGTACTGGGGGTCGCAGGCCACAACCCTCCTCGCACAATATCAGCACAGTACTGGGGACGCAGGCCACAACCCTCCTCGCACAAAGCAGCACTGTACTGGGGGTCGCAGGCCACAACCCTCCTCGCACAATAGCAGCACTGTACTGGGGACGCAGGCCACAACCCTCCTCGCACAATATCAGCACTGTACTGGGGGACGCAGGCCACAACCCTCCTCGCACAATAGCAGCACTGTACTGGGGGTCGCAGGCCACAACCCTCCTCGCACAATATCAGCACAGTACTGGGGGACGCAGGCCACAACCCTCCTCGCACAATAGCAGCACAGTACTGGGGGACGCAGGCCACAACCCTCCTCGCACAATATCAGCACTGTACTGGGGGTCGCAGGCCACAACCCTCCTCGCACAATATCAGCACAGTACTGGGGGACGCAGGCCACAACCCTCCTCGCACAATATCAGCACTGTACTGGGGGACGCAGGCCACAACCCTCCTCGCACAATATCAGCACAGTACTGGGGGACTCAGGCCACAACCCTCCTCGCACAATATCAGCACTGTACTGGGGTCGCAGGCCACAACCCTCCTCGCACAATATCAGCACTGTACTGGGGACGCAGGCCACAACCCTCCTCGCACAATATCAGCACTGTACTGGGGGACGCAGGCCACAACCCTCCTCGCACAATATCAGCACAGTACTGGGGACGCAGGCCACAACCCTCCTCGCACAATATCAGCACAGTACTGGGGGACGCAGGCCACAACCCTCCTCGCACAATAGCAGCACAGTACTGGGGGACGCAGGCCACAACCCTCCTCGCACAATATCAGCACTGTACTGGGGGACGCAGGCCACAACCCTCCTCGCACAATATCAGCACAGTACTGGGGACGCAGGCCACAACCCTCCTCGCACAATATCAGCACAGTACTGGGGGACGCAGGCCACAACCCTCCTCGCACAATATCAGCACAGTACTGGGGACGCAGGCCACAACCCTCCTCGCACAATATCAGCACAGTACTGGGGGACGCAGGCCACAACCCTCCTCGCACAATATCAGCACTGTACTGGGGGTCGCAGGCCACAACCCTCCTCGCACAATATCAGCACAGTACTGGGGGACTCAGGCCACAACCCTCCTCGCACAATATCAGCACTGTACTGGGGACGCAGGCCACAACCCTCCTCGCACAATATCAGCACAGTACTGGGGACGCAGGCCACAACCCTCCTCGCACAATATCAGCACAGTACTGGGGGACGCAGGCCACAACCCTCCTCGCACAATATCAGCACTGTACTGGGGGTCGCAGGCCACAACCCTCCTCGCACAATATCAGCACAGTACTGGGGGACTCAGGCCACAACCCTCCTCGCACAATATCAGCACTGTACTGGGGGACGCAGGCCACAACCCTCCTCGCACAATAGCAGCACAGTACTGGGGGACTCAGGCCACAACCCTCCTCGCACAATATCAGCACTGTACTGGGGGACGCAGGCCACAACCCTCCTCGCACAATATCAGCACAGTACTGGGGACGCAGGCCACAACCCTCCTCGCACAATATCAGCACAGTACTGGGGGACGCAGGCCACAACCCTCCTCGCACAATAGCAGCACAGTACTGGGGGACGCAGGCCACAACCCTCCTCGCACAATATCAGCACTGTACTGGGGGACGCAGGCCACAACCCTCCTCGCACAATATCAGCACAGTACTGGGGACGCAGGCCACAACCCTCCTCGCACAATATCAGCACAGTACTGGGGGACGCAGGCCACAACCCTCCTCGCACAATATCAGCACAGTACTGGGGACGCAGGCCACAACCCTCCTCGCACAATATCAGCACAGTACTGGGGGACGCAGGCCACAACCCTCCTCGCACAATATCAGCACTGTACTGGGGGTCGCAGGCCACAACCCTCCTCGCACAATATCAGCACAGTACTGGGGGACTCAGGCCACAACCCTCCTCGCACAATATCAGCACAGTACTGGGGGACGCAGGCCACAACCCTCCTCGCACAATATCAGCACAGTACTGGGGACGCAGGCCACAACCCTCCTCGCACAATATCAGCACAGTACTGGGGGACGCAGGCCACAACCCTCCTCGCACAATATCAGCACTGTACTGGGGGACGCAGGCCATAACCCTCCTCGCACAATATCAGCACAGTACTGGGGGACGCAGGCCACAACCCTCCTCGCACAATATCAGCACAGTACTGGGGGACTCAGGCCACAACCCTCCTCGCACAATATCAGCACTGTACTGGGGGACGCAGGCCACAACCCTCCTCGCACAATATCAGCACTGTACTGGGGACGCAGGCCACAACCCTCCTCGCACAATATCAGCACTGTACTGGGGGTCGCAGGCCACAACCCTCCTCGCACAATATCAGCACAGTACTGGGGGACTCAGGCCACAACCCTCCTCGCACAATATCAGCACTGTACTGGGGGACGCAGGCCACAACCCTCCTCGCACAATATCAGCACTGTACTGGGGGACGCAGGCCACAACCCTCCTCGCACAATAGCAGCACAGTACTGGGGGACTCAGGCCACAACCCTCCTCGCACAATATCAGCACTGTACTGGGGACGCAGGCCACAACCCTCCTCGCACAATAGCAGCACAGTACTGGGGGACTCAGGCCACAACCCTCCTCGCACAATATCAGCACAGTACTGGGGGACGCAGGCCACAACCCTCCTCGCACAATAGCAGCACAGTACTGGGGGACTCAGGCCACAACCCTCCTCGCACAATATCAGCACTGTACTGGGGACGCAGGCCACAACCCTCCTCGCACAATAGCAGCACAGTACTGGGGGACTCAGGCCACAACCCTCCTCGCACAATATCAGCACAGTACTGGGGGACGCAGGCCACAACCCTCCTCGCACAATATCAGCACTGTACTGGGGGACGCAGGCCACAACCCTCCTCGCACAATAGCAGCACTGTACTGGGGGACGCAGGCCACAACCCTCCCCGCACAATATCAGCACTGTACTGGGGACGCAGGCCACAACCCTCCTCACCCAATAGCAGCACTGTACTGGGGGACGCAGGCCACTACCCTCCTCGCACAATATCAGCACTGTACTGGGGGACGCAGGCCACAACCCTCCTCGCACAATATCAGCACAGTACTGGGGGACGCAGGCCACAACTCTCCTCGCACAATATCAGCACTGTACTGGGGACGCAGGCCACAACCCTCCTCGCACAATAGCAGCACTGTACTGGGGACGCAGGCCACTACCCTCCTCGCACAATATCAGCACTGTACTGGGGACGCAGGCCACTACCCTCCTCGCACAATATCAGCACTGTACTGGGGATCGCAGGCCACAACCCTCCTCGCACAATATCAGCACTGTACTGGGGGCGCAGGCCACAACCCTCCTCGCACAATATCAGCACTGTACTGGGGACGCAGGCCACAACCCTCCTCGCACAATATCAGCACTGTACTGGGGACGCAGGCCACAACCCTCCTCGCACAATATCAGCACTGTACTGGGGGACGCAGGCCACAACCCTCCTCGCACAATATCAGCACTGTACTGGGGGACTCAGGCCACAACCCTCCTCGCACAATATCAGCACAGTACTGGGGGACGCAGGCCACAACCCTCCTCGCACAATATCAGCACAGTACTGGGGACGCAGGCCACAACCCTCCTCACACAATATCAGCACTGTACTGGGGGACGCAGGCCACAACCCTCCTCGCACAATATCAGCACTGTACTGGGGGACGCAGGCCACCACCCTCCTCGCACAATATCAGCACAGTACTGGGGACGCAGGCCACAACCCTCCTCGCACAATATCAGCACAGTACTGGGGACGCAGGCCACAACCCTCCTCGCACAATATCAGCACTGTACTGGGGGCGCAGGCCACAACCCTCCTCGCACAATATCAGCACTGTACTGGGGGCGCAGGCCACAACCCTCCTCGCACAATATCAGCACTGTACTGGAGACGCAGGCCACAACCCTCCTCGCACAATATCAGCACTGTACTGGGGGACGCAAGCCACAACCCTCCTCGCACAATATCAGCACTGTACTGGGGGACGCAGGCCACAACCCTCCTCGCACAGTATCAGCACTGTACTGGGGGACGCAGGCCACTACCCTCCTCGCACAATATCAGCACTGTACTGGGGGACGCAGGCCACTACCCTCCTCGCACAATATCAGCACTGTACTGGGGATGCAGGCCACAACCCTCCTCGCACAATATCAGCACAGTACTGGGGACGCAGGCCACAACCCTCCTCGCACAATATCAGCACTGTACTGGGGGCGCAGGCCACAACCCTCCTCGCACAATATCAGCACTGTACTGGGGGCGCAGGCCACAACCCTCCTCGCACAATATCAGCACTGTACTGGAGACGCAGGCCACAACCCTCCTCGCACAATATCAGCACTGTACTGGGGGACGCAGGCCACAACCCTCCTCGCACAATATCAGCACTGTACTGGGGGACGCAGGCCACAACCCTCCTCGCACAGTATCAGCACTGTACTGGGGGACGCAGGCCACAACCCTCCTCGCACAATATCAGCACTGTACTGGGGACGCAGGCCACAACCCCCCCTCGCACAATATCAGCACTGTACTGGGGGACGCAGGCCACTACCCTCCTCGCACAATATCAGCACTGTACTGGGGACGCAGGCCACAACCCTCCTCGCACAATATCAGCACTGTACTGGGGGACGCAGGCCACTACCCTCCTCGCACAGTATCAGCACTGTACTGGGGGACGCAGGCCACAACCCTCCTCGCACAATATCAGCACTGTACTGGGGGACGCAGGCCACAACCCTCCTCGCACAATATCAGCACTGTACTGGGGGACGCAGGCCACAACCCTCCTTCTTGGATTTTCTTATCAGTGAGGGTCAGACTGTAGTCACTTCCTGTCTGAGTCAGGACTGAGTCAGCCACTTACATACCTGATATTTAACTCTTTCAGGCAGAGAAAGAAAAAAAAAAGGAACACAGCCTAGGTATTTGTGTGCCTGGCACTGTACATACACATGTCTATCTCATCATGTCACATGTCACCTCCGGTATCCTTTAAAGATTATGCTGTTGCTTATCTTTTCGAACAGAGAGGAGTTTCCTTCTTGGCATCTATAAAATCACATAAAAGACTGTACGAGGTGTGAAAGTGCACCTTGACATTAGGCACACCAGTTTTCTCTGTCTCTTTCTACGCACAATTGACATGAACACAAAGAAACAAAGCTTGAAAGGCTCCATGCTAGATTGCAACAGTAGATATGTGAACATGATCACTTGCCCTCTATAGGTGATACAAAAAATCTTTATCTATCACCACTTATCCGCACATTTATTCAATTAAGAATTTCACAGTGGAGGAAATTTAGTCACTTTTACCGTATGCAGAAAATGAAAGTGGATCCGAGGTGAACTTTTACTCATTGCATAATTGTGTTCCTTTCCTATTGTGGTACTTATCCGTTAGCCGGGCGCATCCTCTAGGTGGCGACAAAACTCCACCAGAGTTACATCTTTCCCTACTATCCATGTCGGCCTGGAGGGGGAATAGTAATTAGCGCCACCTGCCGGATGCGCCCGGCTAACGGATAAGTACCCCTATTGTTTATAGGGCATTCCTCAAGCCAAATACATTTTTGTTTTTGTTTTAATACTCTAATTCCCTATAAACTAAATAAACCACGCCCACAGGTTTTCAGAGAGCCTTGGCAGTAGCAAGGGCTCATGGGAGCTCAGTCTGGGCAGGAGGAGGAAGAAGAGGTGTTACTAGCCATTGATTTCAGAGGCAGAGGGGGGGGGGGGGGGGGGGTTAGGTTTTTTTCACAGGCTGAGTGCTCAAGATGCAGATAAGCCTGCCTCTGTGTAATGTTTGCAAACAACATGGCTGCTGTCATTGTATCACAGGAAGAAATAATCATATTCTGTTAAAGCTGAATAGATTTGCTGTGTAAACTATCTAAAGTTTAGATAAGATATATAGACAAGTTACTTGTTATAGTTAGTTTTTCATCTTGGATCCGCTTTAAAGGGACTCCGAGCTCAGAGTATAAATAAAATTTGAACTTACCCGGGGCTTTCTCCATCCCAGCCCTGGTCGGGACGTCCCACGCCGGCCTCCTGGCTCTTCTCCCGGCGGCTGTCCGCATAGCGCGGACAGGCCGGTTCCCCGGGCGACACTGGCGAGTGTCGGGCCTTTTTCTTCCCTATACGTCACACGCCGGCCGCCGCGCGTCATGACGGCGGCCGGCGTGACAGCACGGCGCATGCGCGATTAAACCGCGCATGCGCCGTGCTGTCACGCCGGCCGGCGTCATGACCCGCGGCGGCCGGCGTGTGAAGTCATTTGTGACGTATAGGGAAGGAGAAGCCCCGACACTCGCCAGTGTCGTCCGGGGGCCCGGCCTGTCCGCGCTATGCGGACAGCCGCCGGGAGAAGAGCCAGGAGGCCGGCGTGGGACGTCCCGACCAGGGCTGGGATGGAGAAAGCCCCGTGTAAGTTCAAATTTTATTTATACTCTGAGCTCGGAGTCACTTTAAGGAGATAAATCTTTGAGAATTACACAATGGTGATCTTTTGGGTGATAATTTGCACATACTATTTTACGGCATGCGGTAAGGCATTGTGAATAGAGCCCAAGGTCCCAATAAAATAAAGAATGTTTTTAAATCCCCATTTAATTTTTAGCCCCAGCCTAGCCTATTAACCCCTGCAACACCTATAACGGTTTATACATATTTAATGATTGCCGCCTGTAGTGATTAGTAGATGTCATCACTCCGCCGAAAGTTTGGGGCCCCAACGCTCTGCAGATGTAACACTCTGCTGTTGCCTAGCGATGGATCTGTACAGCACTATGGCCCCCAAACTGTCACCCTAGAGAACGCATCCGATCGCCACAGGCACGCAGGCTGGAGATAACAGTCCACCACATGCTAAGCTAGTAATAAAATATAGCAAGGAAATGAGCAGCGCTACTTAAAAACAGACTAGTGCCTACCTGCAAAAGAGTGCAAGCCCCACTTGTGGGGTCGAATACACACCGAGCATACACATGACCTGTCTACCACTAGAGGAGGATGTTGGTTTCCATTAACAGCTTGCATGCAACCTATTAAGTACTCGTCCCTCCCACTGCGAAGAAGTCAATCCTCCACAGGAGGGGCCTAACACTAACTAAATCCTAACCTATGTATATGCATAGCCTGGGTGCGGCTAATCAAATAAAATTGAAAATTGCGCAAAAGGTGGATCAGCGCAACACCAGGCCGCCTCCGAATGGCCTCCATCAGAGATGCGCTGAGCCCCCCCAGGAACTACAAACGCACCTTGAACCCAAACAGAAGCTCTGCATATACACCAAAAGCATGGCTGTTAAGTGGGAGCAGCTGACCAAAAACGAATTACATTAGTACATAGCAAGGAAATGAGCAGCGCTACTTAAAAACAGACTAGTGCCTACCTGCAAAAGAGTGCAAGCCCCACTTGTGGGGTCGAATACACACCGAGCATACACATGACCTGTCTACCACTAGAGGAGGATGTTGGTTTCCATTAACAGCTTGCATGCAACCTATTAAGTACTCGTCCCTCCCACTGCGAAGAAGTCAATCCTCCACAGGAGGGGCCTAACACTAACTAAATCCTAACCTATGTATATGCATAGCCTGGGTGCGGCTAATCAAATAAAATTGAAAATTGCGCAAAAGGTGGATCAGCGCAACACCAGGCCGCCTCCGAATGGCCTCCATCAGAGATGCGCTGAGCCCCCCCAGGAACTACAAACGCACCTTGAACCCAAACAGAAGCTCTGCATATACACCAAAAGCATGGCTGTTAAGTGGGAGCAGCTGACCAAAAACGAATTACATTAGTACATAGCAAGGAAATGAGCAGCGCTACTTAAAAACAGACTAGTGCCTACCTGCAAAAGAGTGCAAGCCCCACTTGTGGGGTCGAATACACACCGAGCATACACATGACCTGTCTACCACTAGAGGAGGATGTTGGTTTCCATTAACAGCTTGCATGCAACCTATTAAGTACTCGTCCCTCCCACTGCGAAGAAGTCAATCCTCCACAGGAGGGGCCTAACACTAACTAAATCCTAACCTATGTATATGCATAGCCTGGGTGCGGCTAATCAAATAAAATTGAAAATTGCGCAAAAGGTGGATCAGCGCAACACCAGGCCGCCTCCGAATGGCCTCCATCAGAGATGCGCTGGGGGGGCTCAGCGCATCTCTGATGGAGGCCATTCGGAGGCGGCCTGGTGTTGCGCTGATCCACCTTTTGCGTAGTAATAAAATATGGCATATGGGGTATCGTTTTAACCGGGAAGAGACAAATAATTCATTTTTTTTGTGTTTAACCTCCCTGCCGTTATAAAAATTTGCTGCGCACGGCAGGGAGGTTTTTTTTTGCATTATTCTTTTTTGTTTAGCATGTAGCTAGCCTAGCGCTAGCTACATGCTTCCCCCCTCCCTGCGGCGTCCCCCCGAATGCGCCGATCGCCGCCGGCGCATATACCCATCCAGAAATCCCGTTCTGAACGGGATTTCCATGAGGGCTTCCCCCATCGCCATGGCGACGGGCGCGATGACGTCATCGACGTCGTCACGTCAGAGGGAGTCCCGAACCACCCCTAGACGCTGCCTGGCACTGATTGGCCAGGCAGCGCACGGGTCTCGGGGGGGGGCACCCTCTGATGCGGCGGGTTGCGGCGAATCGGTGCGGAGCGGCGGCGATCGTAAGTTACACGCAGTTAGCAAAGTGCTAGCTGCGTGTAACAAAAAAAAAAATTATGCAAATCGGCCCAGCAGGGCCTGAGGAATCCTCCGCGGCAGGTTACCCCGAGCTGAGCTCTGGATAACCGGCAAGGAGGTTAATAACTGTGGGGCATTTTCACGTGCACATTAGGAAGGGTGAAAGATGAAAAAAAGGGTATTTTTTTGCATTTACGCCTAATTTTTCCCATAAAATGACTACAAAATAAGAAAAAATTAGAAAGAAAAATAAGAAAAAATTATTACCCAAAGAAAGCCTAGATTGTACTGAAATAAAAACTAGATATACACACCATATGTATATACAAGATACATACACCAGTATATGAATGTTAAAGTGAACCTTACGGCTACTTACACATCAGGACGTTGCGTTTGATGCGACGTTAATGTCGCGCAACGTGCCCCTAACACAACGCATTGTGCACTATAACTTGGACGTTATAGTGCATTCTTTAGCCCTGCATTTGGTGCGCCATTTTCATCGCACAGTGATGGAAGGAAAACGGCGCATGCGTTACATATAGAAAAAAAGATAAATATATATATACATTACTGAGCATGTGCAACACAACTAGCGTAGCAGATTCATTGCTAAACGCACAGCATGCAGCACTTTCTAATAACGCCTCACGTTACACACAATGCAACGTGTGCACTGTGAATGTCGCACAGACTTAGTATTGCTGTGCGTTAGTCTGCGTTATAAAATGTTCTAACGTGCGACTTTAACGTTGTACTGTGAAAGAGGCCTAAAGCAATCATCAAGGAAAAAAAGGTCCCCCTGCTCTACTTACCCGGGGCCCCCTTCTTCCAACCCCTTGCAGCGGACATGTCCCACGTAGCCGCTACCCCGGAGACCCCGCTGGTACAGAGGCCGACCTCGGGGTCATCCTCGTACAGCGCCTGTGCGAAGTGCCGCTGTCAATCCGATCCACGTTGTCCGCGGCGTATTGCACAGGCACAGTAGAGGATGATCCCAAGGTTGGCCTCTGCAGCGGTGGGGACCCCGGGTGGCGGAGATGCTGCATTGGACATGTCGTCTGCAAAGGACTGGAGGAAGGAAGCCCCGGGTAAGTAGGAGGGGAGGGGGGGGGGGGGGGGGGAGAAAGGGATGACCCTTTTTTCCTTCATGATTCGTTTAACCGAAAACCAAAAAAAACATTCACTTAGCTGGGGCTTCCCCCTGTAGAAGTCCTGGGCCCGCATCATCACTCGTCGATCATCCGGTCCCCTGCACTGTCATTTTCAGTGACTGATCAGTCGCCGAGCAGCGTGCTTGCCTGCGCGGCCTCAATCGCACTGCCATCTCTGTGGCCGTCTTGCGCCTGCGCACTACACATCCACGCAAGGCCTGAAAACAAAAACGGTACCGGATGATCGGTGAGTGACGGCACGGGTACAGGACTTCTGCAAGGGGCTGGCGGAAGCCCCAGGTAAGTGAAACTTAAAATTTGTTTACAGAAAAACAGTAATGAAAAAAACACCCCTAGGGGGTACTCACCTCGGGTGGGGGAAGCCTCCGGATCCTATTGAGGCTTCCCCCGTCCTCCTCGGTCCCACGGCGGTGGCGAAAATCCTCCCGGAGCGGCGGCGTAAATATTTACCTTTTGGCTCCAGCACAGTCGCAGTATCCGCTCTTCCCGCGGAGATAGACGAAAATAGCCGATCTTCGTCAGGCCGCTCTACTGCGCAAGTCTCCTGCACCTGCGCAGTAAAGCGGACCCGACGAAGATCAGCTAGTTTCGCCTATCTCCGTCAGAAGAGCCGCAAAATCGCCCCCGCTGGAGCCCGAAAAGGTAAATATTGCACGGGCTGTCGGATTTGTCGCCTGTGCGTTCCGGGGGCTGCAGCGAGACCGCCGTGGGACACAGGACGAGGGAAGCCTCTATAGGGTCCAGAGGCTTCCCCCTACTGAGGTGAGTACCCCCCAGGGGAACTTTTTTTCAGTACAGGTTTTTTTAAGGTACATTTAAGTTTCCCTTTATGAGGTAAAAACTGTGGAATGCGAACCAACTGTAACATCGCCCACTGGAGTCATAGGGAAACATGGACATCATTACCTTGCTCATCAGCTGTACTCGGGGAGGGGGACTAGTGGCTGCCACTCTTATCATTATACACATGACGTCACAGCTGTGGCACCTGGCTGTAGTGTAGGTAGGTAATTATTATGGCAGCCCGCTCTCTGTGAGGGGCTCGGGAGGGATGACGCTCCAGTCAGCCGGGGCTGCTGAAGGGTTATTATTAGTCGGGCTGCGGTGACAGGAAAGGGGGCGGGACTATAATAAAGGAAACAAGTTCGGTGGCTTCGCTTGCTGAAAAGGGGGGCGGGCCACGGAGTAGGCGGGGAGCTGCTGCGCGGTGGGCGGAGAACAGGCGCAAGGGGGCAAGGCTAAGCTTTCTGGGCGGAAAGTAGGCGGGGCGTGGCTAAGCTTTCTGGGCGCAGGTGGGGCGTGGCTAAGCTTTCTTGGCGCAAATGAGGGGAAGGTGGGGCGTGGTTACGCTTTTTCGGCGCAAATGAGCCGCAGGTGGGGCGTGGCTACGCTTTTTGGGCGCAAATGAGGCACACTCGGGACGCGGCTAAGCTTTCTGGGCGCAGACGGGGCGCGGCTACATTTGCTGGGCGGTTAGAGGCGTGGTGTCGGGCACGGCAGTGTGGTGTAGAGGAGTGCAGTATCAGGCGGGGCGTGGTCTCGGTGGAGGGGAGTATCGGGTGGGGCGTGGTCTCGGTGGAGGGGAGTGTCAGGCGGGGCGTGGTCTCGGTGGAGGGCGTTTCGGGCGGGGCGTGGTCTCGGTGTAGGGGAGTGTCGGGCGGTGCGGGCAGCGCAGAGCAGCAGCATGGAGAGCGGCTCGGCGTACGGGGCAGCCAAGGCCGGCGGCAGCTTCAACCCGGAGGCCTTTCTCAAGAGACCGGAGACCGTGCTGAGGATCGTCTGTGCGGTAAGAGGCTCCGCCCACACAACCCTCCCCGGCCCGGAGGAAACTTTACTGAAGTCTCTGTGCCCGGAGATCGTTGCCAGCTGTCTGCTCATTATATAGGGAAGGGGTGCCTGGCAGTGCCTACACATTGCTGAGCCCAGGTGGGGACACCTGCCATATAGTCATGTCACTGACTGTCCTCAGAGGAGCTCACAGTCTAATCCTGCCATAGTCTAATGTCCTCCCATATTATTATTATGTATTTATATAGCACTGACATCTTCTGCAGCACTATACAGAGTACATAGTCATGTCACTGACTGTCCTCAGAGGAGCTCACACTCTAATCCTTCCATAGTCATAGTGTAATGTCCTACCATATTATTATTATGTATTTAAATATAGCACTGACATCTTCTGCAGCACTATACAGAGTACATAGTCATGTCACTGACTGTCCTCAGAGAAGCTCACACTCTAATCCTACCATAGTCCTAGTCTAATGTCCTACAATATTATTATATTATTATTATGTATTTATATAGCACTGGTATCTTCTGCAGCACATTACAGAGCACATAGTCATGTCACTGACTGTCCTCAGAAGAGTTCACAATCTAATCCTACCATAGTCATAGTCTAATGGCCTACCTTATTATTATTATTATTATTATTATGTATTTATGTAGCACTGATATCTTCTGTAGCACATTATAGAGTACATAGTCATGTCACTGACTGTCCTCAGAGGAGCTCACAGTCTAATCCTACCATAGTCTAATGTCCTACCTTATTATTATTCTGTATTTATATAGCACTGACATCTCCTGCAGCACATTACTGTGGCTGGATGGTGTACTGGTTAAGGGCTCTGCCTCTGACATGGGAGACCTGGGTTCGAATCTCGGCTCTGCCTGTTCAGTAAGCCAGTAATTCAGTAAGGAGTTCATTGGGCAAGACTCCCTAACACTGCTACTGCTTACTGAGTGCGCTCTAGTGGCTGCCTCGCAAGCGCTTTAAGTCCGACAGGAGAAAGGCGCTATACAAATACTGCCATTACAGAGTACATAGTCATGTCACTGTCCTCAGAGGAGCTCACAATCTAATCCTGCCATAGTCTAATATCCTACCATATTATTATATATATTTATACAGCACTGACATCTTCTGCAGCACATTACAGAGTACATAGTCATGTCACTGACAGTCCTCAGAGGAGCTCACACTCTAATCCTGTCATAGTCTAATATCTTACCATATTATTATATATATTTATATAGCACTGACATCTTCTGCAGCACATTACAGAGTACATAGTCATGTCACTGACTGTCCTCAGAGGAGCTCACACTCTAATCCTACCATAGTCCTAGTCTAATATCCTACCATATTATTATCATTATGTATTTATATAGCACTGACATCTTCTGCAGCACTTTACAGAGTACATAGTCATGTCACTGACTGTCCTCAGAGGAGCTCACAATCTAATCCTACCATAGTTATAGTCTAATGCTTGTTCCAGGTGTGATTCAGACCCCAGTGAAGCCAAAACACCAGCAGGTTAGGATGGGAGCTGGCATTGGTTTCCTTCCTGTCTGCCAGTGGTGGGTGGCTGTATTGGTGTGGGATACAACCTGTATAGAATTATCTATACTCTGTGTTGTGCACAGTGCAGCAGTTTCCTGCCCCTCCCTGTATAATAACATTAGGTGACTTGTCATGCCAGTTTGTCACGCTGCTCTGTGTACTATACCTACCTTCTGTTTATTTAGTGAGCGGATTTTCCATGTCGCTGTCGGCATGTTCTCTTTACACAGCAGGATATAAAAATGCTCAATATATCCAGAATGCTGCGTGTTATTGGTACAGCAAAATAACTGCAATAGGTCAGTCACCAAATCCGCACCAGACCAGAGCCTGCTGGGTTCAGGGCCGGTTCTCACGGACTTCTGCTCAGCATCTCGTTTAAACGCTGTTGGGTTTTGCTTTCAAGAACGCCAGTGCTTAATGCTTTTATGTCTTGTTCACACTGGGGGCGTTTTTGCCTTATTTTAAGCGCTGGCGATTTTCAAAATCGCCCTAAAAGCCTATGAGAGTGTTCATATCTGAGTGGTTCGATTCCGATCCGCACACCAAATTGCTGCCTGTACCATTTTTTGGGGGGCGATTTGCCTCAATGGAAGGTATAGGGAACTCTCAAAGCAATTGAAAAAGCGCTTTGTATATCGATTTCCCCAGCGCCAGGAAGTGAGCGAACAAATCCCTCTGCCAAAGTGCTTTAGAAAAGCGCTTTACAAAAAAATCGTAGCACGCTTTTAAAAAAACATCACTCGCAAAACGCTGGCCTCAGTGATTGCGATTTTAGATGTGAACAAAGCTTTTGAAGGCTTTTAATGGCTTTTGAGTGTTGCGTTTTCTGGGATTTTGTAGGCAGTATAGGGGAAGGGCTGGGATTTTACGGGCTTTTGTTGGCTTTCATTGGCTTTTGATGGCATTCAAATGCAACGCCAGCAACAGCAACCGCCTTCTAGAAGCTGCCTGTTGCTTTTGAGACGAGACGCCGGGATCTACTGACAGCTTGCATGAAAGCTCACGCTAAACGCTCCCATTCACTCGCAAAAACGTTGCTTTCACCCGCAAAGCGTCCGTATGAACCAAGACCTAGTGGTAATGTGTATGAGTTCTACAAAGATAACCTTATCCAGACAGACCCTGAGCTGGTTTGTCGAACCAGTTATATGGGAATTGCGAGTGGCTGCATAGGCGGGGCGTCAGTATATTTACACACACTCACACACACACACACTCTCTCTCTCTCAAGGTGGCCACACACCATACAATATTTTAAATATCTGTTCAATTTATGAATTGCAATCAATTTTTCTGACTGATGGTAACCTTTCAAAAGTATGACCAATGTACCACACACATATGTTAAATTTTTCCCCAATTATGATAAAAATGATTGGAAACACAGACAAAATTGCCAGGGTGGATATTTTAATAAATTGACAATCTAAAGCGCAATCTACACGATCCGATTAAATTCGACATGTCTGATCGGGATTCGATTCAATTCGATTTGCAATTGCAAAACAATGGCGAATCGAATCCCGATTGGACATGTCGGATTTAATCGGATCGTAAATAGAATCGTAATCGACTCGCACAAAGAATCGTATTGTGTAGATGGGGCTTAACACACACCATACAATCTTTACAAAAGATTGAAGAAAAAAATCTGGCATTCCGGATCGATAAAAATCAAAGAAAATGGGAAATCCGATCGGATTTTTCAGTCGATTAAAAAAAAAAAATCGAATTTTTTTTTTCAGAAGATCCGATCGTTTTTATTGAATTGGCGTAAAATCGGATCATTTTATTGTATCGTGTGTGGCCACCTTTACATAGAATACATTATGTAGGGGTGTCGCTGCCACAGGACCTGCGGGCCCCTGAGGAAGGGCAAGAACCTTTCCGTAAGTCCACCTTCTGTTCCAGCTTTTTATATGCGTTTACATTAAGTTAATGTAAAACAAAAGGATAAATATCTAAAAAAAAAATATATATATATATATATATATATATATATATATATATATATATATATATATATATATATAATATACCGTAAATATCTGTCACCGATACACCGATCCTCCCCCTCCACCGCTGCCTGCTCACTTTCAGTCAACTTTAAAGCCGCACCTTCCTACTAAAGACTGGCAGACATGATAGGCTGTCAGTGTGGAGGAGTGGCTTAAGAAAGGGGACCTGAACTCAGAACTTCCTCTCTCTGCTCTAAAAGATAGGCAACAGCATAATAACCAGTCCTGGAGATCCTCTGCCTCTAATACTTTCTTCATAGAACAAGCATGCAGATCAGGTGCTCTGACTGAAGTGTAACTGGATTAGCTGCATGCTTGTTTCAGGTGTGTGATTCAGACACTACTGCAGCCAAAGAGATCAGCAGGGCTGCCAGGCATCTGGTATTGTTTAGAAATGAATAAGTATGGCAGCCTCCACGTGTCTCTTGCTTGAGTTTCTTGCTTGCTTGTTCACTGTAATGCTGGGAATACAGGTTACGTTTTTCGCGAAGAACCGTTCCGGTAGATGCCTTCGATGATAAAATTCCGACAAGTCCGATTCTCCGCTCGATTCTGTTCCGCTCGATCTCTCATAGAAGCGAATCGAAAAGAGATAAGAAAAACTAAGATGAGAGAATCGAGCGGCTAATAGATCGCGAGGAGAATGGAACGCGGAGAACGTAACGTGTATTCCCAGCATTAGATAAGCAGGGTAAGTGCAGGCGAGGATGTGCGGTGCTAACATACAGGATGCAGGGTTAATAAGTAACCAGTGGGACATCCGCCATTGCTGGTAGCAGGGGATATCCCTGGCTGAGCTGTCTCTGCACATCTCCTCCCCAGTCACATGCTGTGATTAGGCCATAGTCACATGCTGCACGCTCGTCATGTGACGCTGCTCACATGGTTCTGTTTACTGGGGTCATGCTGAGCTGGGGGTTAACCTCTCCAGTGCTGGGCCTGCCGGGTGGAGAGGGGGATGTTAACCTCTCCAGTGCTGGAGGGGGATGTTAACCTCTCCAGTGCTGGAGGGGGATGTTAACCTCTCCAGTGCTGGAGGGGGATGTTAACCTCTCCAGTGCTGGAGGGGGATGTTAACCTCTCCAGTGCTGGAGGGGGATGTTAACCTCTCCAGTGCTGGAGGGGGATGTTAACCTCTCCAGTGCTGGAGGGGGATGTTAACCTCTCCAGTGCTGGAGGGGGATGTTAACCTCTCCAGTGCTGGAGGGGGATGTTAACCTCTCCAGTGCTGGAGGGGGATGTTAACCTCTCCAGTGCTGGAGGGGGATGTTAACCTCTCCAGTGCTGGAGGGGGGGATTAACCTCCTCGGTGCTGGGCCTGCCCGGGGGGGTTAACCTCATCAGTGCTGGGCCTGCCTGGGGGGGGGGGGGGGGGGGCGGGCTATCCTCATCAGTGCTGGGCCTGCCCGGGGGATGGGGGGTTATCCTCATCAGTGCTGGGCCTTCCTGGGGGGGAGAAGGGGGTTATCCTCAGTGCTGGGCCTGTCTGGGGGGGGGGGGGTTAACCTAATCAGTGCTGGGCCTGCCCGGGGGAGGGGGGTTAACCTATTCAGTGCTGGGCCTGCCCCCGGGAATAGGGGGGGGGGGGAGTTAACCTCTCCAGTGCTGGGCCTGCCGGGGGGAGCTGCAGATCCGGTTGCACAGCCTGGTTGCTGCAGGCTGACGTGTCAATACAAGCTGGTTATTCCGGGAATAAGTTATTGCCAGGAGAACTGGGCGGACAGAGGAGAGGGGGGCAGGACGCGGAGTCTAGACTGTGTAATATAAATATGTAATAACACGCCTGCCTCGCTCCAGAAGTGCAACTCATCGCTGAGCGGGATCCGCTCCCCAAACATCTCGTGTATTTCAGCGGCATTTTATTTCCTGCGTGACCTGCCAATGCTCGTGTGCCATTCATGCTTCATTGCAGGTCAATGGGAACACAAAAATCCACCGACATGTGCATTTTTTGCTTGCAAGAAAATTGTGATGGATGCGTACGTACATACATCAACTTCATTGATTTTCACAGAAAAAGATGCATATCGGAAGATTTAAAAAAACAAAATCGGAAACGCAGAATGGTGCATGTGGGAAACTGCATACGTGGGATGCTAGCGCAAGCGGCCCCTGTGGGTGGGCCCCGTTCACAGACGTTTCAGAGGGTGGTAACTGCGACTGTGTCCACATCTTCTACACTGCGCACCATGTGGCTCCGGGAACCGCCAGGCTCTACACCGCGCACCATGTGGCTCTGGGAACCGCCAGGCTCTACACCGCGCACCATGTGGCTCTGGCAACCGCCAGGCTCTACACCGCGCACCATGTGGCTCTGGGAACCGCCAGGCTCTACACCGCGCACCATGTGGCTCTGGGAACAGCCAGGCTCTACACCGCGCACCATGTGGCTCTGGCAACCGCCAGGCTCTACACTGCGCACCATGTGGCTCTGGCAACCGCCAGGCTCTACACTGCGCACCATGTGGCTCTGGGAACCGCCACGCTCTACACTGCGCACCATGTGGCTCTGGCAACCGCCAGGCTCTACACTGCGCACCATGTGGCTCTGGGAACCGCCAGGCTCTACACCGCGCACCATGTGGCTCTGGGAACCGCCAGGCTCTACACCACGCACCATGTGGCTCTGGGAACCGCCAGGCTCTACACCGCGCACCATGTGGCTCTGGCAACCGCCAGGCTCTACACCGCGCACCATGTGGCTCTGGCAACCGCCAGGCTCTACACCGCGCACCATGTGGCTCTGGCAACCGCCAGGCTCTACACCGCGCACCATGTGGCTCTGGCAACCGCCAGGCTCTACACCGCGCACCATGTGGCTCTGGCAACCGCCAGGCTCTACACCGCGCACCATGTGGCTCTGGCAACCGCCAGGCTCTACACCGCGCACCATGTGGCTCTGGCAACCGCCAGGCTCTACACCGCGCACCATGTGGCTCTGGCAACCGCCAGGCTCTACACCGCGCACCATGTGGCTCTGGCAACCGCCAGGCTCTACACCGCGCACCATGTGGCTCTGGCAACCGCCAGGCTCTACACCGCGCACCATGTGGCTCTGGCAACCGCCAGGCTCTACACCGCGCACCATGTGGCTCTGGCAACCGCCAGGCTCTACACCGCGCACCATGTGGCTCTGGCAACCGCCAGGCTCTACACCGCGCACCATGTGGCTCTGGCAACCGCCAGGCTCTACACTGCGCACCATGTGGCTCTGGCAACCGCCAGGCTCTACACTGCGCACCATGTGGCTCTGGGAACCGCCACGCTCTACACTGCGCACCATGTGGCTCTGGCAGCCGCCAGGCTCTACACCGCGCACCATGTGGCTCTGGCAACCGCCAGGCTCTACACCGCGCACCATGTGGCTCTGGCAACCGCCAGGCTCTACACCGCGCACCATGTGGCTCTGGCAACCGCCAGGCTCTACACCGCGCACCATGTGGCTCTGGCAACCGCCAGGCTCTACACCGCGCACCATGTGGCTCTGGCAACCGCCAGGCTCTACACCGCGCACCATGTGGCTCTGGCAACCGCCAGGCTCTACACCGCGCACCATGTGGCTCTGGCAACCGCCAGGCTCTACACCGCGCACCATGTGGCTCTGGCAACCGCCAGGCTCTACACCGCGCACCATGTGGCTCTGGGAACCGCCAGGCTCTACACTGCGCACCATGTGGCTCTGGGAACCACCACGCTCTACACTGCGCACCATGTGGCTCTGGCAACCGCCAGGCTCTACACTGCGCACCATGTGGCTCTGGGAACCGCCAGGCTCTACACCGCGCACCATGTGGCTCTGGGAACCGCCAGGCTCTACACTGCGCACCATGTGGCTCTGGGAACCGCCAGGCTCTACACCGCACACCATGTGGCTCTGGGAACCACCAGGCTCGCGTCCGTGGGGGCAGATGTGGGCAGCGCGCATGCAGTCGCACAGTGCAGAGACTGGGAAACGTCCTCTGCATGTTACAGCACCTCGCCCATTTCTGCGATGACCTCAATGCGCTGTTAGGCCTCTTGGACACTACATGCCATTGCGATTTGCCATTTTTAATTGTTACTGCATGCTGCTTTTTTCTTTTGATAACATCCAGGGAAAATCGGGATCACAAATCGGATTTGCAGTATGCAGGGGGCCTTACTCTGACAACAGCGAAGTTAGACTCCAGCTCTTTAACAGGCTGCAAAGGGAAACGGAAGTGACCCAGTGCTGCGCAACGCATAAAGTGCGAACGCCGGACTGCATTCTACGCACCTCGCACATCATACGCATTTCTGACATCTGCAGAGCACTGCATATAGTGTGAAAGAGGCCTTACTGGTCCCTGCACTGTGAAAAACATTTCGTTTCTCACCGACTGCACAGGAGGGACACACCACATCCTGTCAGAATAGGAAGTGCAGGAAGTTGTAGGTTTGGGCTGACTTGTGCTTCACACCCCTGAGATCCTGTCCCAGCTGGTAGCACTGACAGATAGTCCTGTACATACAGGGAGTGTCTCTCTGGCCTGGTCAGCCTCTTCACATAGTATTCTCTGTACACAGACACTGCCTGCCAAACAGACATAAAGAGTGTAACCATCAGCCCTATACATATATTATATTCCAGAGAAAATAATGTGTAACTACCCAACCTGAGGACTTTACACTATACTAATACTGGGCAGGGCCTCCCTTTATTAGGAACACTATACTAATACTGGGCAGGGCCTCCCTTTATTAGGAACACTATACTAATACTGGACAGGGTCTCCATTTATTAGGAACACTATACTAATACTGGGCAGGGTCTCCATTTATTAGGAACACTATACTAATACTGGGCAGGGCCTCCCTTTATTAGGAACACTATACTAATACTGGGCAGGGCCTCCCTTTATTAGGAACACTATACTAATACTGGGCAGGGTCTCCATTTATTAGGAACACTATACTAATACTGGGCAGGGTCTCCATTTATTAGGAACACTATACTAATACTGGGCAGGGTCTCTCTTTATTAGGAACACTATACTAATACTGGGCATGGCCTCCCTTTATTAGGAACACTATACTAATACTGGGCAGAGTCTCCCTTTATTAGGAACACTATACTAATACTGGGCATGGCCTTCCTTTATTAGGAACACTATACTAATACTGGGCATGGCCTCCCTTTATTAGGAACACTATACTAATACTGGGTAGGGCCTCCCTTTATTAGGAACACTATACCTAATTAGGAACACTATTCCTAATAAAGGGCCTCCCTTTATTAGGAACACTATACTAATACTGGGTAGGGCCTCCCTTTATTAGGAACACTATACTAATACTGGGCATGGCCTCCCTTTATTAGGAACACTATACTAATACTGGGTAGGGTCTCCATTTATTAGGAACACTATACTAATACTGGGCAGAGTCTCCCTTTATTAGGAACACTATACTAATACTGGGCATGGCCTCCCTTTATTAGGAACACTATACTAATACTGGGCAGGGCCTCCCTTTATTAGGAACACTATACTAATACTGGGCAGGGCCTCCCTTTACTAGGAACACTATACTAATACTGGGCATGGCCTCCCTTTATTAGGAACACTATACTAATACTGGGCATGGCCTCCCTTTATTAGGAACACTATACTAATACTGGGCATGGCCTCCCTTTATTAGGAACACTATACTAATACTGGGCATGGCCTCCCTTTATTAGGAACACTATACTAATACTGGGCAGGGCCTCCCTTTATTAGGAACACTATACTAATACTGGGCAGGGCCTCCCTTTATTAGGAACACTATACTAATACTGGGCAGGGCCTCCCTTTATTAGGAACACTATACTAATACTGGGCAGGGCCTCCCTTTATTAGGAACACTATACTAATACTGGGCAGGGCCTCCCTTTATTAGGAACACTATACTAATACTGGGCAGGGCCTCCCTTTATTAGAAACACTATACTAATACTGGGCAGGGCCTCCCTTTATTAGGAACACTATACTAATACTGGGCAGGGCCTCCCTTTATTAGGAACACTATACTAATACTGGGCAGGGTCTCCATTTATTAGGAACACTATACTAATACTGGGCAGGGTCTCCATTTATTAGGAACACTATACTAATACTGGGCAGGGTCTCTCTTTATTAGGAACACTATACTAATACTGGGCATGGCCTCCCTTTATTAGGAACACTATACTAATACTGGGCAGAGTCTCCCTTTATTAGGAACACTATACTAATACTGGGCATGGCCTTCCTTTATTAGGAACACTATACTAATACTGGGCATGGCCTCCCTTTATTAGGAACACTATACTAATACTGGGTAGGGCCTCCCTTTATTAGGAACACTATACCTAATTAGGAACACTATTCCTAATAAAGGGCCTCCCTTTATTAGGAACACTATACTAATACTGGGTAGGGCCTCCCTTTATTAGGAACACTATACTAATACTGGGCATGGCCTCCCTTTATTAGGAACACTATACTAATACTGGGTAGGGTCTCCATTTATTAGGAACACTATACTAATACTGGGCAGAGTCTCCCTTTATTAGGAACACTATACTAATACTGGGCATGGCCTCCCTTTATTAGGAACACTATACTAATACTGGGCAGGGCCTCCCTTTATTAGGAACACTATACTAATACTGGGCAGGGCCTCCCTTTACTAGGAACACTATACTAATACTGGGCATGGCCTCCCTTTATTAGGAACACTATACTAATACTGGGCATGGCCTCCCTTTATTAGGAACACTATACTAATACTGGGCATGGCCTCCCTTTATTAGGAACACTATACTAATACTGGGCATGGCCTCCCTTTATTAGGAACACTATACTAATACTGGGCAGGGCCTCCCTTTATTAGGAACACTATACTAATACTGGGCAGGGCCTCCCTTTATTAGGAACACTATACTAATACTGGGCAGGGCCTCCCTTTATTAGGAACACTATACTAATACTGGGCAGGGCCTCCCTTTATTAGGAACACTATACTAATACTGGGCAGGGCCTCCCTTTATTAGGAACACTATACTAATACTGGGCAGGGCCTCCCTTTATTAGGAACACTATACTAATACTGGGCAGGGCCTCCCTTTATTAGGAACACTATACTAATACTGGGCAGGGCCTCCCTTTATTAGAAACACTATACTAATACTGGGCAGGGCCTCCCTTTATTAGAAACACTATACTAATACTGGGCAGGGCCTCCCTTTATTAGGAACACTATACTAATACTGGGCAGGGCCTCCCTTTATTAGAAACACTATACTAATACTGGGCAGGGCCTCCCTTTATTAGGAACACTATACTAATACTGGACAGGGCCTCCCTTTATTAGGAACACTATACTAATACTGGGTTGGGTATGAAAGCTTTTGTTCCTCCTCCGTGAGTCGGTCTGCTGTGTTGAGCACACTGAACTCATCTGAGTATCTTTTGGCTTTTCTTTGAAACTCGCTGATTTCAGGTGAAAACCGTATCCTTGTGCAATGTGGACGCCTGTTTTCTACCACAAAGATGTTTTTAAAAAGAACTGCTGTAAATTACTGCTGAGCCACACTTCCTGGCAGGCTTGTGACGCGTCGGTTGGGATGACGCTGGTTTCGCACACCTCGGGGTACCTGTCCGTAGCCTCAGCACTGAGTTCTGGGTATGTGCGGACAGGAAGTGGCGTGTCAGAGTAGGCGGCAACGCGAGTCACTTTCTGCGAACAAAAATCAACCAGCAAAGTAGAAAAGCTGTGAGTTGTTTTTTTCCCCTGACTCTCGTTCTGTTTTCTTGCACCGCAGTCATAGTGAAAGCGCGGTGTAGCGGCCTGGTATTGAGTCTGGCGGCTGCGCGGGGCGCGTAGACTGGGAGAAGCTGTGATATCACATTGAATGTTTTGTATGACAAGATGATGGGAAGAGACCACACAGTCTGTCAGACCTGTAAGGCGCGAGGACTGTGAGCCAGATATTTTTTGTTCCTCTTTTTCTTCCTCGACTGCATAAGGCTCTCAAGATTAAAAAGACAAAAAATCTTAAGTTATGTTTGCGTGATGCAAAATCACAATTTCGTGCTTCAGAAAACATCTGTGTGGGAGTGTGCTCTTTCCTGCCCCTCCCAGCTGACTGATCTGCTGGTTTAGCTCAAAGAGGAACTGTAGTGAAAATAATGTCATGAATCAAATTGCTTATTTATTTTTCTTTGCAATATTCATGGATAGATTATTTAGTCAGTGATTGTCCATTGTAAAATATTTCCTTTCACTGATTTACATTCTGACATTTATCACATGAGGACCTCTTTAGTCCTGTCAGGTGAACTCTACGAGGTGTTTGTTTACGGAGTTCTAAAGCCAGTGAAGATAATGCCTGGTCTCCCATAATGCTCTGGGAGGATAATTTTGCATGGCTAAACAGCCTAGGCTAAGCGTCACTAGAAGGGCGGGGCTACATATAGATTTACAGCAATATATAGATATAGGAAGGGTTTCTGATGCTGAAACCAGGAATATTGCCATAAAAGTGGGTATCCTGAATAACAATGCATTCTGCTATGTCACTACAGGGCCTCTTTACAGCATTCTACTATGTCACTACAGGGCCTCTTTACTGCATTCTGCTATATGTCACTACAGGGCCTCTTTACTGCATTCTGCTATATGTCACTACAGGGCCTCTTTACTGCATCCTGCTATATGTCACTACAGGGCCTCTTTACTGCATTCCACTACTATATGTCACTACAGGGCCTCTTTACTGCATTCTGCTATATGTCACTACAGGGCCTCTACTGCATTCCACTACTATATGTCACTACAGGGCCTCTTTACTGCATTCTGCTATATGTCACTACAGGGTCTCTTTACTGCATTCTGCTATATGTCACTACAGGGTCTCTTTACTGCATTCTGCTATATGTCACTACAGGGCCTCTTTACTGCATTCTGCTATATGTCACTACAGGGCCTCTTTACTGCATTCCACTACTATATGTCACTACAGGGCCTCTTTACTGCATTCCACTACTATATGTCACTACAGGGCCTCTTTACTGCATTCTGCTATATGTCACTACAGGGCCTCTTTACTGCATTCTGCTATATGTCACTACAGGGCCTCTTTACTGCATTCCACTATGTCACTACAGGGCCTCTACTGCATTCTGCTATATGTCACTACAGGACCTCTTTACTGCATTCTGCTATATGTCACTACAGGGCCTCTTTACTGCATTCTGCTATATGTCACTACAGGGCCTCTTTACTGCATTCCACTATGTCACTACAGGGCCTCTACTGCATTCTGCTATATGCCACTACAGGGCCTCTTTAAGGAAACCTGAAGTTATTTATAAAATGTAGATATTTGGAGGTGGACTGTAAGAGGGTTGGGGACCCCCGGCCCCCTGTAGAGCCCATCCTTGGGAGTTCCTCTCCATGTTTGGCCGCGCTCCGCTGAAGACGAGCTCAGTAGAATGTTTGGCTGATTGTTTTAGTCTGGTTGGATTGCACAACATTTCCCCCTCTGTTGTTGTGTGGGCCCTAACAATCGTTTTTGATTGATCGCAGTGATTGGATCAGAGAGTTGATCGTTTGGGAGATTGGATCAGTAGTGGGCACCTGTAGTGGTACAGAGATGCCCGGATGCCTTGCAGCGCTGGGGTCCCGGGTTCAGAGCCCAGCAGCATGGAGTTTCTCTGTTCTGTTCATGTGGGTTTCCTTTTCCAGAACACATTGTCCCCGGATCGTCCATAGGCCAGAACTATCCTTCCTGATCCTCTCGGCTGACAGTCTTCAGTATGTGTAGACACGCCCCCTGAGATCGCTGGCCTACAGGGCTGATCGCATCATCATACACCTCCTTTGTTCTGCGTGAACTTAAAGGGAACCTAAACTGAGAGGGATATGGATGTTACCTTTTCAACAATACCAGTTGCCTGGCAGTCCTGTTGATCTCTTTGGCTACAGTAGTGGCTGAATCACACACCTGAAACAAGCATGCAGCTAATCCAGTCTGACTTCAGTCAGAGCACCTGATCTGCATGTCTGTTCAGGGGCTGTGGCTAAAAGTATTAGAGACACAGGATCAGCAGGGGAGTCGGGCAACTGGTATTTTTTTTTTAAAAAGGAAAAATCCATACACTTCTCAGTTTAGGTTCCCTTTAAAGGACAACTGTAACAAGAGGGGTATATGGAGGCTGCCATATTTATTTCCTTATAAGCAATACCAGTTTCCTGTCTATCCTGCTGATCCTCTGCCTCTAATACTTTTAGCCATACCCCTGAACAAGCATGCAGATCAGGTGACTGAAGTGTGGCATGCTTGTTTCAGGTGTGTGATTCAGATGCTACCGCAGCCAAACAGATCAGCAGGACAGCCAGGCAACTGGTATTGCTTAACAGGAAATAAATATGGCATCCTCCATATCCCTCTCTTTTTCAGGTGGGCTTTAAAGGATACCCGATGTGACATGATGAGATAGACATGGGTATGTACAGTGCCTAGCACACAAATAACTATGCTGTGTTCCTTTTTTTCTTTCTCTGCCTGAAAGAGTTAAACATCAGGTATGTAAGTGGCAGTTCCTGTCTGAGTCAGGACTGGGACAGACTAAAGTGTGACCCTAACTGACAAGAAATTACAACTATAAAACCCTTTCCTAGCAGCAAATGGCTTCTGAGAACAGGAAAGAGGTAAAAAGTGGTCGATAGTTCATAGATTTTAGCTCTGGCTTACTTCAATGAACGTGTCATTGAGCAAAAGCAATAAAACAGTAAAAATTTAAAAATTAGATTTAAGTATAAATTAAAACTGTGGGATATCTAAAAAAGTCAATTTTTCAGGAGCAGGAGGATCGATACAATTGTTTATTTAATTAGTTTATTTTCCCCTCGTGTGTGCTTTTGCACTGCCACCCTGCCATCTCTATAGAGCAGTACTTACTGCTTGCTTGGAAACCCACCGATGTGTCTGTACAGCTCATGTTCAAAAACAGCTCCCTGAAAACGGTCTGCAAAGACCATTTCAACCAATAAATATTGAATGTGTGGATAGCCTTCAGTGACATGAATTTTTAAGAGTACTTTGTACCACAGTAAGGGCCCTTCCACGCTGCATGTGATTCAATCCGATTGGCAAAGCGAATGTGTTTGATCGGAAGGGCGCCATAGCATAGTTATGCTTTTCGGTGCAGAGTGATGCAATCGACTTTACAGCCAATCACGCGCTGTATTTTTCCTGCGTTTGCGATTGTGTCAAACGAATAGGAGCGCATGCAAATTGCATGCCAAAAACAGTGCTATAGGATTTGCATTGCAATCTCCCATTTTCAAAAACTTCCAGCAACTTTTTTTTTTAATAACCTTGTTAGCGATTGTATCACTTCTGCCAATCTCACACATAATGGCGGGGAAATGCGCACTAGTATACTAGTGACAGTCAGGATTTCAGCTTGTGAGGGTCCATATTGTCATTCTCCATGCTTAGAATAGGACAAGCTGGGGACAGCACTCAAAGGAAGCAGGTTTGGAGTCCTTTACGGCCATGATTGCTTTGGGGGAGGGTTGTCTGTCGCTCTGACCTGCTATCTGCGCTCTGCAAACATCGGATGTGTGGTTGGTGAGGTGTGATGTTTGTGAGGTCACAGCGGGGGCGGGGAATGGCGATATGTTGGCCTCATCGCCCTGCTGGCTCTGAATGTCACACGTGTGTGCAATGTTACCTGACAAGCCCTCAAGAAATGCACGTTGGGGTAAAAAGGTCATTTCACCCAAAAATTTCAGTTTTAAGGAGAGGCTTGAGGGCCGATTTTAATCTCCTGGCTTCTTGTTGGTTCTCTGTCCCCCTGCTCACCCCGCTGTTAATGCCCAGCGCCCCCTGGCTCTCCTCCATGGAAGGCCCAGCGCCCCCTGGCTCTCCTCCGTGGAAGGCCCAGCGCCCCCTGGCTCTCCTCCGTGAAAGGCCCAGCGCCCCCTTGGCTCTCCTCCGTGAAAGGCCCAGCGCCCCCTTGGCTCTCCTCCGGGGAAGGCCCAGCGCCCCCTTGGCTCTCCTCCGGGGAAGGCCCAGCGCCCCCTTGGCTCTCCTCCGGGGAAGGCCCAGCGCCCCCTTGGCTCTCCTCCGGGGAAGGCCCAGCGCCCCCTTGGCTCTCCTCCGGGGAAGGCCCAGCGCCCCCTTGGCTCTCCTCCGGGGAAGGCCCAGCGCCCCCTTGGCTCTCCTCCGGGGAAGGCCCAGCGCCCCCTTGGCTCTCCTCCGGGGAAGGCCCAGCGCCCCCTTGGCTCTCCTCCGGGGAAGGCCCAGCGCCCCCTTGGCTCTCCTCCGGGGAAGGCCCAGCGCCCCCTTGGCTCTCCTCCGGGGAAGGCCCAGCGCCCCCTTGGCTCTCCTCCGGGGAAGGCCCAGCGCCCCCTTGGCTCTCCTCCGGGGAAGGCCCAGCGCCCCCTTGGCTCTCCTCCGGGGAAGGCCCAGCGCCCCCTTGGCTCTCCTCCGGGGAAGGCCCAGCGCCCCCTTGGCTCTCCTCCGGGGAAGGCCCAGCGCCCCCTTGGCTCTCCTCCGGGGAAGGCCCAGCGCCCCCTTGGCTCTCCTCCGGGGAAGGCCCAGCGCCCCCTTGGCTCTCCTCCGGGGAAGGCCCAGCGCCCCCTTGGCTCTCCTCCGGGGAAGGCCCAGCGCCCCCTTGGCTCTCCTCCGGGGAAGGCCCAGCGCCCCCTTGGCTCTCCTCCGGGGAAGGCCCAGCGCCCCCTTGGCTCTCCTCCGGGGAAGGCCCAGCGCCCCCTTGGCTCTCCTCCGGGGAAGGCCCAGCGCCCCCTTGGCTCTCCTCCGGGGAAGGCCCAGCGCCCCCTTGGCTCTCCTCCGGGGAAGGCCCAGCGCCCCCTTGGCTCTCCTCTGGGGAAGGCCCAGCGCCCCCTTGGCTCTCCTCCGGGGAAGGCCCAGCGCCCCCTTGGCTCTCCTCCGGGGAAGGCCCAGCGCCCCCTTGGCTCTCCTCCGGGGAAGGCCCAGCGCCCCCTTGGCTCTCCTCCCGGGGAAGGCCCAGCGCCCCCTTGGCTCTCCTCCCGGGGAAGGCCCAGCGCCCCCTTGGCTCTCCTCCCGGGGAAGGCCCAGCGCCCCCTTGGCTCTCCTCCCGGGGGAGGCCCAGCGCCCCCCGGCTCTCCTCCCGGGGGAGGCCCAGAGCCCCCCGGCTCTCCTCCGGGGGAGGCCCAGCGCCCCCTTGGCTCTCCGGGGAAGGCCCAGCGCCCCCTTGCTCTCTCCCGTGAAGCCTTTTTGCTGTGGAGTAGTAGGAATGTCCATGTAGCTCACACATGACACCCCCCAATACCCCCACCATACTCATAGGGGTTCCCCTCGTCATAACACCCCCCCCCCCCCCCTCCAGCAGTCAGAGAAGATCCTCCTCATTACTTGCAGTCATTCTGCCCCTCCAGAACTTGCTGTGTTGCGTTGAACCAGTTTTCTAGACGCTGATGAGAAGGAAGGCCTGGTGACCTCAGTGATGTGACATAACCATGGCAACCAGAAATAAACTTTACCCCGCTTCTGTGCAGGTAGTTTTACAATGGTGACTGCTGATTGGCTGCTGTGAGACCTGTTTCTTCCCTCGGGAATTTATGAATCAGCCGCACTAATCTCCGCGCTCTGCTGGAGGTCTGTCGCTGGAAATACTAATTGTCCCCAGCATTTATTATTGTCACGGCTCAGGTACTGTAATCGACAAAGATCAACAATGCTGCCATTCACACTGTGAGCAAAGGGCACCGTCCAGGAGTCTTGTGTATTGTGTTACAATATTTATTTATAAATTCTTCAGTCAGAATTTGCCTATTATAAAATCTTTCCTCTCCCTGATTTACATTCTTACATTTATCACTGGTGGTGACCTCTTTACTGCTGGTAGGTGCATCACTGTGAAATTTTTGTTCACCATGTGTTACGATGTCAGTAGATACAACACCTGGTTTTAAAGTGGACCTGAACTCTTGCACAGGACAGAAGGAAAACCTAGAGAAATACACCCTGTATGTATTTAGAGAGTTTAGCCCGTTTAACTCCCCCTCATATGTGAGTAATCACATATTGTAATTTGATCTCTCCGCTGTGTCTGCTGACTGCCATGGCAGATAAGCTCATTTGAAAGCACAGGATGTTAATATGCCTGCTTCCATGAAAGCTTGAAGTAGACTAGATTTCTATCAGCGGTAACAAAGTAATGTTTTCTTTAAAAACATGACACTGTTGCTTATCTTTCAGAGCAGAGAAAAAGTTTTGAGTTCAGGTCCGCTTTAACCACTTGAGGACCGCAGTGTTAAACCCCCCTAAAGACCAGGCCATTTTTCTTGAATTTTGCCACTGCAGCTTTAAAGGGAACCTGTACTGAGTAAAGTTATTTAAAATAAACACATGAGGTAACTTCAAATGAACATTACATAGTTACCTTGCCATCAGTTCCTCTCAGAAGCTCACCATTTTCTTCTGACAATAATCCCTTCCAGTTCTGACAACATTTTGTCAGAACTGAAATATATCAGTTGCTGTCAGTTACAGCTGAGATGAGAACTGATGTGTCCATATTTCCCTATGGCTCATGTGGGCAATGTTACAGTTTTACAGTGTGCTGACCAGAAAGCTGTTATGGGGTAATAGCCATTTTCAAAATGGAGGACAGATAGTTCCCTTGATCACAGTGGACAAACAGGACGCAGGAAAGGAGAAGGAGATTGATAAGTAGACTATGCAGCAGGTAAGTATGACATGCGTATATTTATTTTGATGTTTCATTTTCAGTTCAGGTTTTCTTTAAGGCCAAACTGCAGGGCCACACGACACAGCACACAAGTGATTCCCCCCCCCCCCTTCTCCCCTCCAACAGAGCTCTCTGTTGGTGGGTTCTGATTCCCCCCCCCCCCCCCCCCCTGACCACCTCTGTGCCTCAGGAGGGGACAGCCGTGTCACACGGCTGTCCCCAGTACAGCACTGTTGCAGAGCGCAGCGCTGTACGTGTAATTAGACGCCGGTTTTGCCGTCTAACAGACCACCAAGCAGGAGATGCGCGCGCAGCCTGCGCACGATCTCCTGCAAAACAGAGCCCCGGGACTTTACGCCGATCGGCGTTAGGCGGTCCTGAGGCTGCCGCCGCGGCCACGCCCATCGGCATGACGTGGTCGGCTAGTAGTTAAAGAATGTTCTGGAGCAGAAGGCTGCGTAAACTATTTTTAAATTTGTTTTTAAAAGCATAGATATTCCTCAAGCTTGGTTCAATTTTTATTGGCTGAAGATTAGCCAAACATTGTATAGCACGTTATAATGGAAAAAAAATGTCCAGAAAATAAGCAGCAATGTGTTTTTTTTTTTTCATCACAAGATTTAGTGGCTACATTGGATTGGTCCATTGCCAGGCTGCATAAACTTGACAGTATTTCCATCGCATTGACCATCCCTGCATTGCCGTAGCAATGATCACGCTACTCCAGCTACTGTACCGCGAGTCGTGCTAGTGGCGTAACTCACGGTGCTGCTGGCGGAAGTGACGGGAATACTGCCGAGCGCTGTGTGTGCACCGCTGTTTTGCTGCCATTTAATCCACCGCCCATAGTATCTCTGCACTCATCTGACTGATCATAGCAAACCTATGCAAAAAAAAGATATAAAAAGCTATAACGCAAAGCAGAAGTAATGACCCTTTGAACTTTCCTGCAGTAAAACCTTATCTCAAGCTGTCTCTGTGTTTCTTTCCTGATTAAAGAGACACTGAAGTCTCCTAAAAATCAGCTTTTTATTATAAAATCCTGTGTAACATGATTGCCCTAACTAAAACGCCGCATCCCCGCGGCTGAAATCTAACTAAATCCCCCCAAACTCGCCCTTCCTCTCCCCCGCAAAATCCACGAGTTTCTTGGTCGTGGATTTTGCTGCTGGAGGAGCTTTCAGTCTGTCAGTGGCGTATCTCCGCCTCTCCCCCGCCCCTCTCAGTGAAGGAAGACTGAGAGGGGCGGGGGATAGGCGGAGATACGCGCTGATAGACGTGCTGAGAGGCAGAGCTGCAGCTGAATGCTCTGCCTCTCACGGAAGCGCTGCCTGGCAGTAATGTTACACAGGATTTTGTAATAAAAAGCACTGGAAACAATATGAGACTTTCTTTGCTACCAATGTTCTATTTGTTAGCTGTACTACACATAAAATGTATTATCTCATAAGTTTTTATTTTCACTTCAGGTTCTCTTTAACCACCTTAGCGGTATGGACGAGCTCAGCTCGTCCATTACCGCCAGAGGGTGCCGCTCAGGCCCTACTGGGCCCATTTTGATGAAATAAAGAGCAGCACACGCAGCCGGCACTTTGCCAGCCGCGTGTGCTGCCCAATCGCCGCCGCTCTGCGGCGATCGGCCGCGAGCAGCGGCGAAAGAGGGTCCCCCCAGCCGCCTGAGCCCTGCGCAGCCGGAACAAATAGTTCCGGCCAGCGCTAAGGGCTGGATCGGAGGCGGCTGACGTCCATGACGTCACTCCGCTCGTCGCCATGGCGACAGGAGAAGCCAAACACGGAAGGCTGCTCATTGCGGCCTTCCGTGTTACTTTTGGCCGCCGGAGGCGATCAGAAGAACGCCTCCGGAGCGCCATCTAGTGGGCTTTCATGCAGCCAACTTTCAGTTGGCTGCATGAAATAGTTTTTTTTTTTTATTTAAAAAAAACCCTCATGCAGCCGCCCTGGCGATCTTAATAGAACGCCAGGGTGGTTAAAGGACAACCAAGGTGACATGATGAGATAGACATGTGTATGTACAGTGCCTAGCACACAAATAACTAGGCTGTGTTACTCTTTTTTTCTTTCTTTGCCTGAAAGTTAGTGGCAGTTCCTGTCTGAGGGCTCACCAGAGCGGTTCTGGAGTGTTTTTTAAAACGCTTGCAGGGGGGAAACCGCTGGGCTAATGAAAGTGAGTAGGCTGGTGCACACCAGAGCGGCTCGTTTCTTCCCCAAACGCAAACTTGGGGGCTGCAGTAATTTTTTTTGGGATTTCTGAAGCGTTTCTGCCTCAATGTTACAGTACAGGAAAGTGGAAAACTGCTCTGAAAAACGCTAGATCAGAGCGGTTTTCCAGGCGTTTTCCCATTACAGAAGCTTTACTGTAACAATATTTGTAATCTGCTACACAAAAACGCTCCAAAAAATGATAGGCATGTTTAGAAAACTTCTCTAAACATGCCTAGAATCGCTCTGAAATCTGCTTCAAAAACCTCTAGTGTTTTGCAGATCTGCTAGCGGTGTTTGGTGTGCGCTGGGCCTGAGTCAGGACTGGGTCAGACTACAGTGTGACTCTCACTGAGAATAAATTACAGCTATAAAACACTTTCCTAGCAGAAAATGGCTTCTCAGCAGGAAAAAGATAATATGGCTTAATAGTTCATAGACTTTAGCTCTGGCATACTTCAATGAAGGTGTCATTGAGCAAAAACGTAAAAACTTATGAAGTAGATTTAAATATAAAATAAAACTGGGATATCTTAAAAAGTAATTTTGAGGAGGATAGATACAATTGTTTTTCATTCGTTTTTTTTCACCTCGGGTATCCTTTAAAGGGGAACTGAAGAGAGAGGTATATGGAGGCTGCCATGTTTATTTCCTTTTAAGCAATACCAGTTGCCTGGCAGCCCTGCTGATCCTCTGCCTCTAATACTATTAGCCATAGCCCCTGAACAAGCATGCAGCAGATCAGGTGTTTTAGACTTTAAAGTCAGATCTGACAAGACTAGCTGCATGCTTGTTTCTGGTGTTATTCAGATACTACTGCAGAGAAATAGACCAGCAGGGCTGCCAGGGAACTGGTATTGATTAAAAGGAAATAAATATGGCAGCCACCGTATACCTCTTACTTCAGTTCCCCTTTAAGTCCAGTTGTCAGGGGTTTGTGTTATTAGTTAGGATTACGCATGGCGTGTACTATGTGTATTATGCATACAGAGGGGCCCCCATTGCCGCAGGGTATATTCTGCTGATTGCGGCGTCACAGGTGCTAATCTTTGCCTTCTGTTGTGTCTTTCAGTTATTTGCGCTCATCGTCTTCGCCTGCATCCTGACAGACGGATATTACAATCATTCCTCTGACCCCCACACGTACTGCATCTTTAACCAGAATGACGACGCCTGCCACTATGGTGTGGGGATCGGGATCCTGGCCTTCCTCGGCGCCCTGGTCTTCCTGGGGCTGGACGCTTATTTCCCGACTCTCAGCAACATCCAGACCCGGAAGTACATCGTGCTGGGTGATCTGGGATTCGCAGGTGAGTTAAAAGCGGACTACATTCTCTAATGAATGCCAACGTACGCAGACTGTCGCCTGCCTGGATCCCTCCGCCCGAGCGCAGTACAGCTGTATACAGCGCACTATTGTTCTGACCTTAATCACCACAAGTCCGTGCAGAGCGCAGCGCCCCTGCACGCTGTGACACCATATTGGGAAGTAGAAGCGGCCAGTGGAGGGGGCGGAGCTAAGGAAGGGCAGTGAAGAGTAAGAACTGCCACAAACCCACGGCTAGCAGACCGGGGGGGGGGGGGGGGGAAATGACATGTAGTGATGTGGAAGCGATTGGGGGGAGGTGCAGTGATATGTGGGGGAGAGCCTGGTGCAGTAATATGTGGCGGGGGGAGGTGCAGTGATGGTAAATGGGGTGAAGTGATGGGAAGTGTGTGGGGAGGGGGGTGCAGTGGGGGGGCTGAGGTGCAATGACGTGGAAGTGATGCGGGTATCTCAGGATGCTGTGCGGCAGGTGAGGTGGGGGCAGTTGGGCCTCCCTATATAAGAGGGCCCAGTTCTGCTTGTCTGGTTTAACAGCCATGCGGTGACCCCATAGGTAGGTCGGTTCAGTAACAGTCCCTCTGTGTGCCGCCGGCTGATCCATCAGGGGATGGATTTGGTGATTGCCGTGATCACTGTCAGCTGACCAGTCTGTGCTTTCTCCCTCTCAGGCCTGTGGAGTTTCCTGTGGTTCGTTGGCTTCTGCTTCCTAGCCAATCAGTGGGCTGCAACCAATCTAGATCGTATCCTGACCGGGGCATCCAATGCCAGAGCGGCCATCGCCTTCAGCTTCTTCTCCATCCTGTCCTGGGTGAGTTCATCAGAGAACATCCCTAGTATGAAACGTTACAAATAGGCGTAACTGAGGAGGAAGCCCCACCCCCACAAACGCACAGGGCCCAAATGTCTGTCTACAGCCCTGTGCAAAGGTTATAGAGCATGGAGGGAGGAGGTTTTCATAAATAATGAATTGAATGATCTGTATTCTAGTTTAGCAGCCTTCACAATGGATAAACATAGAAACATTTTGTGCAATTTTTATTTAATTTTGACAGCAACATTCACATCCCCCCCTCCTCCTCTCCCCATGGTACCTCCCACAGCATGGGTATCATCAGTCTCTTGCCAGTCATAAAACAAGTGTGGCAGCCAATAGACACGCACACACGCTGACACAGCTGAGGGATCGAATTACAACATGTGATTAGTCAGGTGGGGGGGGGGAAATTAGGCTAAACTCTATAAATACATACAGGGTGCATTTCTCGGTTTTCTCCTTCTGTCCTGTGCAAGAGTTCAGGTCCACATTAGTGCGGTTTTCAATAAATATTGCGTGCCTGTCTATCCAATTTATATACATTGGCACAAGAAATCATCACTGTGTTGCTAGAACTTAACTAATGGCAAAAACTTTAAAGAAGAACTCTGGCCCAGATTACTTGGCCCACCGATGGTCTCTTAGGGCCGGTTCTGTAGTACAACGGGGCCTCCCACCCATTAATGGCTCTCAAATTCGACCCCCACCAGCCCTCTCTTCCCCCAACTCTATTTCGGTCCCCAGGGGCCTGCAGTGAAGCGAAGCACCTGTTCTGCCCGTGGCGTGTTATAATGTATAGCATGCGCTGGGTCATGGAGGAGCGGCGCCCCCGCGAGGATGTAAATGGAAGTGCATGGAGCCACAAAAATATGCAGAAGCATGGGCTGGCCACAATAGGTGAGTCACTACACTTCAGGGGCCCTGGAGATGAAAATAAAGTTCAGTGTTCTCCCCAGGCTCTTTTAGTCGGGCGCTCCACCCGGCTAACTTTGGAGAGCACCCGGCTGTCATTGGCTTGCCTCCTCACTCTTTTCCTATGCTGTAAGCAGAGATGCGCTGGCCCTGAATTCCCCTGGTTGCCCTCCCACCCGACCGGGAAAAAATTGTGGGGAGAACACTGACGTTGGCGAGATACCCGGGGGGGCGTAAGCGCTCAAGGGCCACGGAGCAATGGCACATCCAATGCCAGATCAATTGACCTCGGAGTATAACTAGTGGTATGGCAATAGGGGTTACAGAGGTCTCGACCGCACTTGGGCTAGAGGGACCCCATAGGGCCCTCCCTCAACTGCCGTATTGGCTCTCTATTGGTCCTGTGCTCATAATAATCACTTCTATAGATGCTTTGAATGGTAGTTATCATTAACAAGCTGTTCCCCATCCCCTTCTTGCACCTCTGTGGTTTCCTTGGCAGGTTTTGGTTTGTCCTATCAATTATTATGTATAGAGTCCTTGGGGTGGGGGACAGGCAAAGTAAAACTTGCACTGGGACCCATAGCTCCTTAGCTACACCACTGAGTAGAATGATGGCTGTAGAAGCTAAGCGGTTGCACTGGGGCCCCAGAACAGGT